>NC_079208.1:43475816-43481701 GCF_026745355.1 Beta vulgaris subsp. vulgaris
CACTTTGAAAGGGCCATAGTGCTTATGAGCCAGCTTTTGATTAGATCTGTGTTGAAGAGAGTTTTGTCTATAAGCTTGCAACTTGAGCCATACCCAATCACCTATCTAAAATTCTCTATCAGATCTATGTTTATCAGCTTGATTTTTCATCCTGGCCTGAGCTCTGGTCAGATGATACTTCAACTCATTGATCATAGCTTCCCTTCTTAGTAAGCATCTGTCAACTACTGCATTCAAAGATTCTTCTGCCAAATAAGGAAGATGAAGAGGGGGTGGTTGATTGTACACTACCTCATATAGAGTGATTTGAGTAGAAGAGTGAAAGTGAGTATTGTACCACCACTCAGCCAAGGGCAGCCAAAAACTCCAATTTCTAGGATTGTCTCCACTCATGCATCTTAGATATGTTTCTAAGCACTTAGTCACTACCTCAGTTTGCCCATCTGTTTGAGGGTGATAAGCAGATGACATGTTGAATTCAATGTCATAGATGGAAAACAAAGCTTTCCAGAAGTTGTTGAGAAAGATTGAATCTCTATCACTTACTATACTTCTAGGCCAACCATGAAGCTTGAAAACAATTATCAAGGTAAGCTTGGGCAACCTGAACTGCAGTGAATGGATGAGCAAGAGAGATGAATTGTGCATATTTACTAAGCCTGTCCACCACCACAAAAATCACACTTTTACCATTAGACAAGGGAAGACCAGTGATGAAATCCATAGAAATGTCATACCAAACTTCTTCAGGTATAGGGAGGGGCTATAATAAACCAGGACTTGCTGCATTATCAGGCTTAGAAGATTGACAAATGTGACAATTCTAATGAATCTCCTCACATCCAAATTCATACCCTTCCAATAGAAGACAACTTTTAACCTTCTTGAGTCAAATCCCTCCTGAATGACCACCATCAAAAGAGGCATGTTGCCAAGCCAACAACTTCAGTCTCAATTGAGCATCAGGGCCTATAACTAGGGGTGATAATGAGCCTGACAAGCTCGCGAGCAGCTCGGGCTGGCTCGGTCAAAGCTCGGTCAAAGCTCGGCTCGTTGAAGCTCGGCTCGAGCTCGGGCTTGGCTCCAGACTTAAACGAGCCGAGCCGAGCTAGGCAAAGCTCGGCTCGTAAAGCTCGTGAGCAGCTCGTTTATTATTTTATATTAAAAAAAAATATTCTTATTAAAAAAATATTTTATATTAAAAAAATTTAATACTAATTTATATTTTAATTTAGATTACAAATTATATATTTTAATTTGTGATCCAACTTCACCTCTACTCCACTAGGCACTAAAGTCCCACATTGGTTAAGAAAACAAGGATCAACCTTATTTTCTTTATAAATAGCTACTATTACTTACTTCAACTTAAAGATTAATTTTGTATCTCCTTGGTTGGGAAACAAAAACTATACTTTATTTTCTTCATAGAGGGAATGAAGTATAATTTTAAATAGTTGATTATTTAATCCTTAAAATATTTGATAATTTTTTCTTTAGCAAAACATGGAGTCCCACATTGAAATTTTAACAATGCTAGGAGGGATTCCAAGTTATAAAAGCATATGTAAACAAAACAAGGGTATAATGAGTTTGTTTTCTTAACAAAACATGAAGTCCCATTGAAATTTTAGCAATGCTAAGAGGGATTCCAAGTTATATAAGCATATGTAGAATGAGTTTGTTTATCTTAAACAAAACATAAAGTTCCACATTGAAATGGGGATAGTGAGTTTGTTTTTCTTTAACAAACCATGAAGTCCCACATTGAAATCTTAGCAATGCTAAGAGGGAAATCAAGTTATAAAAGCATATGATGGGTTGAGTGAACAAGCTCACCTACTTCGAGCCGAGCCTAAGCGAGCTCGCGAGGCGAGCCTAAACGAGCTTGCAAGGCGAGCCTAAAAGAGCTCGCGAGGCGAGCCTAAACGAGTCGCGAGGCGAGCCTAAACGAGCTCGCGAGCCGAGCCTAAACGAGCTCGCGAGCCGAGCCTAAACGAGCTCGCGAGCCGAGCTCGAGCCCCAAATTTCCATCACGGCCGAGCTCGAGCTCGGCTCTCCCAAGCTCGGCGAGCTCACGAGCCGAGCCGAGCCTGGAAATTATAACGAGCTCGAGCCGAGCCCAGTGCTATTCGGGCTCGGCTCACTCGATAAAGCACCCCTACCTATAACTATTTTTCCTTTTTTTCTGAGCAAACCCCCTTGTAAACTATAGCTTCAAAGCTTAGTAAATCTTGCAATTCTCAATAATGTAATCAAGTTGAAATCCAAGTGATAACTCTGCTTGATAAAAAGAATTAAATCTGTATCAATTACTGATAATGCCAAACAAAGAACTTTAGCACCCTTGACTCTAGAGAGGGCAATAAGCAGCTACATTATCTGACCCTTTGTACTGAATTTCATAATCAAAACCCATTAGATTAGACAACCAAAATTGTTGAAAGGGTGTTGATATTTTCTATTGCAACAACCAATTTAAACTTTTTTGGTCAGTCCTAATGATGAAGTGATTCCCTGTCAAGTACTGCTCCCGATTCTGGGACTGCAAACACAGTAGCTCGTAGCTCTTTTCATAAACTGACAGTTTCTGCCATTTAGAACCAAGGATTTGCTTATATACTGCTAAAGGATGGCCCCCTTGCATCAATACAACACCAATACCAATATTAGAATGCATCTGTTTCCACTATAAGATACCTTAGAAAAATCTGGAACAGCCAACACTGGAGAAGATACAAGAGCTTGCTTTAAGTTTTGCAAAGGCCTCTTGTGTTTCCATGGACAAACAAACCCTCCTTCTTGAGTAAATTATGCAAATGTTTACAAATAATTGCATACCCTTGTACAAACTTTCTGTAATAGCCTGTTAGGCCAAGAAAGCTTCTTAGCTCTTTCACTAATGTAGGAGAGGGCTAATTGGCTACTCCTTCAATTTTCTTTGGGTCAGTTTCCAATCCTGAACCAGAAATAAAATGCCCAAGATACTCAACTTTACTCTTTGCAAAGAAGCATTTGTTTTCTTTGATATACATCTTGTTTTGTCTCATCAACTCAAATACTTGTTCTAAGTATTGCCAATGTTCATTGATAGAGTTAATGTAGATGAGTATATCATCAAAACAAAACTAGAACACACCTTCTTAACAAGGGTTTAAACACTTGGTTCATCCATCATTGAAAAGATGCAGGGGAATTTGTTAATCCAAATGGCATCACAAGGAACTCAAAGTGTCCTGTGTGTGTTTTGAAGGCTGTCTTGAAGACATCATCTGAGTGCACTCTTAGTTGATGGTAACCTGGTCTAAGGTCCTGTTTAGTGAACACAGCAGCACCAGCCAACTAATCAATGAGTTCTTCCACTACGGGGATAGGAAACTTGTCCTTGACAGTTTTCCAATTAAACTCCCTATAATCTATGCAAAGTCTTCATGTTCCATCTTTCTTGCCAACCAATACCACAGGGGAAGCAAATTGACTATAACTATTTTGTATGATGCCTCTGTCCAACATCTCGTGAACCATTTGCTCAATGATGTCCCTGTGCTTTAATGGATACCTATAAGGCCTAATACTTACAGGACCAGCATCATTGTGCAGAGGAATTTTATGATCAAACACCCCCCCTATGAGGTGGTAAATCTACAGGGTCAGCAAAAATATCAGCATATTTTTCTTTAAGTGCTTGAAATTCCTTAGCTACTGAAACATCTTCCACTGGATGTTCTTGTGTAACAAAAAATTCACCAACTTGCATAACACAGAACTGAACTGCAGTTGTCATCAGTTTACTGCTAGGACTTCCCTTAACAATCTTTATCTTTTGTGGAGGAATCCCTTTTAATGAGAATACCTGACTATCCAGTTCAAACTTCATCGACAACTCTTTAAGATCCCAAACAATTGGTCCTAAAGTACTTAGCCATTGTACTCTTAAAACCATATCACAGCCTCCCAATGGAATTAACATCACTTATGTGTGAGATTCTTTTTTATTCATGGACCACTGAAAAGAAGAACATCTATGCTGACACATCAAAGAATTCCCATCTGGTACTGTAATGGATTGAGGATGCATCTGCTCAATTTCACACCCTAATTTCTTGGCTAATTCAAGATCCAAGAATTATGAGTACTCCTAGAGTCCACCAAAATATGCAGAGGTTTTCCCATTTATCAAACCTACTACTCTCATGGTGTGAAAATTCTGATTGCCAGAAAGAGCACTTACTGAGATGCAGGGTTCATCCCTATTGTCAGCATCTTCTTCTACACTATTGTCTTCATCATCACTAATTATTTCACTTGGAACTTCCACAATGAAGAGTTGGGTTTCTTTAAACTTGTATTTATGGTTCCTGTCATACTTCTGGTCACAATAATAGCAAAGGCCCTTAGCTATCTTCTCAGCCCTGACATCAGTTGGAATGTGTTTAAAAGGTCTATGTTGATATTTTACCAAGGATTGTGAAGGTTTTGGGCTAGGCAGAAGGGGAGGCTTATTTGCATTGATGTTAAAAGAAACTGATTGTATAGGTCTAGCAGGAATGTAGGGAAAAGAAGAAGATGAGGAAGGTTTTTGGTAAGTGGGTTTTACATAACAAGCTTGCAACTGCTCTTCTTGTAATCTTGCATATCTCACTGCATCAGAGATAGATGGAGGGCTAAAAGCTCTTACAAAAGGCTTGATAGAAGGTTTTAATCCTCCCACAAAGCTTTCCAACACATATTCATCGGTTAATACATTTCCATTTTGCAACAACAAAGATCTCAGGTTTTCAAAATCATCAACATAATCCTCCAAAGTCCCAAATTGTTCAAGTTTATTGAAGCTTTCTACTGCATTAATACCCTTCCCATCCTTAAATCTTGCAGTTAAATCAAGAATGAGATCGTCCTAATCTACATTCTTCCTTACAGTCAAATAACTTGACACCCATAATTCTGCTTTATCAGTCATGTATAAAGATGCTAAATCTACCATACAATCATCAGTAATCTTACACAGAGAAATATATCTACCGCATTTTTTTATCCAAATACGAGGATTGGAACCATCAAAAGTAGGGAATTGAAATTTTGGTATCATACCTTGAGGTCTAGCAGAATTAACCTCAGTATTTTTCTGGCTCTTAGAAGAAGTGCTACCTTCCTTCATTTCTTTCACCATTTGCATCAAAAGAAGCATATTGTTAGACTGCTCCTCAAGACGTTTTTCTAACAACTTTACTTGTTCCTCCATTTCTGAGAATTTCCTAGTCACTGATCGAGAAATGGGTGCCAGAATGCCAATTCTTGAACAGAAATTCCACTAGTAATTTTCTGATGTTTCAGTTACACCTTTTATCAAACACCTTAGATGTTTGAATTTTTGTTTTTTGAGTGGGCGGCAGTTAGCTCTGATACCAATGTTACAGGATGGATATCCTGTAAGAGTTTTAATGGCAGAATAAAGAAAAAGAGAGAATCAGAATAGAGAGAAAGAAGAGATTCAGACAGGAGATTAGGATGTGATATGTTTATGAATGAGTTCTTATACATAATAGCTCAAATATTTATAGATTGAGCTTCTAACAAACCATCAACAAACTCTAACTAACTTCCTTGTAACAAACTCGGCTAACAGATTATAGTTTCCCGCCTAAAAATAACTAACTTGTCTTTTAAAAATTAATTACATTTCTTCCTCTAACAAAATCACAAGGAATAAGACATAAAAATCCATACCAATCATATATCAGTCATGTGGATCTGCATTTAACTGGCTAAAAGATAGTACAACCCGACCATCAACACCAACAGGCATAAACTCACTATAAATTGAACCTTCTGTTGTGACTCCAAGTCAATGTTATTTTGATAATGATAAATACATGATATTTTGA
>NC_079208.1:43487201-43693835 GCF_026745355.1 Beta vulgaris subsp. vulgaris
TGCATCTTAGATATGTTTCTAAGCACTTAGTCACTACCTCAGTTTGCCCATCTGTTTGAGGGTGATAAGCAGATGACATGTTGAATTCAATGTCATAGATGGAAAACAAAGCTTTCCAGAAGTTGTTGAGAAAGATTGAATCTCTATCACTTACTATACTTCTAGGCCAACCATGAAGCTTGAAAACATTATCAAGGTAAGCTTGGGCAACCTGAACTGCAGTGAATGGATGAGCAAGAGAGATGAATTGTGCATATTTACTAAGCCTGTCCACCACCACAAAAATCACACTTTTACCATTAGACAAGGGAAGACCAGTGATGAAATCCATAGAAATGTCATACCAAACTTCTTCAGGTATAGGGAGGGGCTATAATAAACCAGGACTTGCTGCATTATCAGGCTTAGAAGATTGACAAATGTGACAATTTCTAATGAATCTCCTCACATCCAAATTCATACCCTTCCAATAGAAGACAACTTTTAACCTTCTTTGAGTCAAATCCCTTCCTGAATGACCACCATCAAAAGAGGCATGTTGCCAAGCCAACAACTTCAGTCTCAATTGAGCATCAGGGCCTATAACTAGGGGTGATAATGAGCCTGACAAGCTCGCGAGCAGCTCGGGCTCGGCTCGGTCAAAGCTCGGTCAAAGCTCGGCTCGTTGAAGCTCGGCTCGAGCTCGGGCTTGGCTCCAGACTTAAACGAGCCGAGCCGAGCTAGGCAAAGCTCGGCTCGTAAAGCTCGAGCAGCTCGTTTATTATTTTATATTAAAAAAAATATTCTTATTAAAAAAATATTTTATATTAAAAAAATTTAATACAATTTATATTTTAATTTAGATTACAAATTATATATTTTAATTTGTGATCCAACTTCACCTCTACTCCACTAGGCACTAAAGTCCCACATTGGTTAAGAAAACAAGGATCAACCTTATTTTCTTTATAAATAGCTACTATTACTTACTTCAACTTAAAGATTAATTTTGTATCTCCTTGGTTGGGAAACAAAAACTATACTTTATTTTCTTCATAGAGGGAATGAAGTATAATTTTAAATAGTTGATTATTTAATCCTTAAAATATTTGATAATTTTTTCTTTAGCAAAACATGGAGTCCCACATTGAAATTTTAACAATGCTAGGAGGGATTCCAAGTTATAAAAGCATATGTAAACAAAACAAGGGTATAATGAGTTTGTTTTCTTAACAAAACATGAAGTCCCACATTAAATTTTAGCAATGCTAAGAGGGATTCCAAGTTATATAAGCATATGTAGAATGAGTTTGTTTATCTTAAACAAAACATAAAGTTCCACATTGAAATGGGGATAGTGAGTTTGTTTTTCTTTAACAAACCATGAAGTCCCACATTGAAATCTTAGCAATGCTAAGAGGGAAATCAAGTTATAAAAGCATATGATGGGTGAGTGAACAAGCTCACCTACTTCGAGCCGAGCCTAAGCGAGCTCGCGAGGCGAGCCTAAACGAGCTTGCAAGGCGAGCCTAAAAGAGCTCGCGAGGCGAGCCTAAACGAGCTCGCGAGGCGAGCCTAAACGAGCTCGCGAGCCGAGCCTAAACGAGCTCGCGAGCCGAGCCTAAACGAGCTCGCGAGCCGAGCTCGAGCCCCAAATTTCCATCACGAGCCGAGCTCGAGCTCGGCTCTCCCAAGCTCGGCGAGCTCACGAGCCGAGCCGAGCCTGGGAAATTATAAACGAGCTCGAGCCGAGCCCAGTGCTATTCGGGCTCGGCTCACTCGATAAGCACCCCTACCTATAACTATTTTTCCTTTTTTTCTGAGCAAACCCCCTTGTAAACTATAGCCTTCAAAGCTTAGTAAATCTTGCAATTCTTCAATAATTGTAATCAAGTTGAAATCCAAGTGATAACTCTGCTTGATAAAAAGAATTAAATCTGTATCAATTACTGATAATGCCAAACAAAGAACTTTAGCACCCTTGACTCTAGAGAGGGCATCAGCAGCTACATTATCTTGACCCTTCTTGTACTGAATTTCATAATCAAAACCCATTAGATTAGACAACCAAAATTGTTGAAAGGGTGTTGATATTTTCTATTGCAACAACCAATTTAAACTTTTTTGGTCAGTCCTAATGATGAAGTGATTCCCTGTCAAGTACTGCTCCCGATTCTGGACTGCAAACACAGTAGCTCGTAGCTCCTTTTCATAAACTGACAGTTTCTGCCATTTAGAACCCAAGGATTTGCTTATATATGCTAAAGGATGGCCCCCTTGCATCAATACAACACCAATACCAATATTAGATGCATCTGTTTCCACTATAAGATACCTTAGAAAAATCTGGAACAGCCAACACTGGAGAAGATACAAGAGCTTGCTTAAGTTTTGCAAAGGCCTCTTGTGTTTCCATGGACCAAACAAACCCATCCTTCTTGAGTAAATTATGCAAATGTTTACAAATAATTGCATACCCTTGTACAAACTTTCTGTAATAGCCTGTTAGGCCAAGAAAGCTTCTTAGCTCTTTCACTAATGTAGGAGAGGGCTAATTGGCTACTCCTTCAATTTTCTTTGGGTCAGTTTCCAATCCTGAACCAGAAATAAAATGCCCAAGATACTCAACTTTACTCTTTGCAAAAGAGCATTTGTTTTCTTTGATATACATCTTGTTTTGTCTCATCAACTCAAATACTTGTTCTAAGTATTGCCAATGTTCATTGATAGAGTTAATGTAGATGAGTATATCATCAAACAAAACTAGAACACACCTTCTTAACAAGGGTTTAAACACTTGGTTCATCCATCATTGAAAAGATGCAGGGGAATTTGTTAATCCAAATGGCATCACAAGGAACTCAAAGTGTCCTGTGTGTGTTTTGAAGGCTGTCTTGAAGACATCATCTGAGTGCACTCTTAGTTGATGGTAACCTGGTCTAAGGTCCTGTTTAGTGAACACAGCAGCACCAGCCAACTAATCAATGAGTTCTTCCACTACGGGGATAGGAAACTTGTCCTTGACAGTTTTCCAATTAAACTCCCTATAATCTATGCAAAGTCTTCATGTTCCATCTTTCTTGCCAACCAATACCACAGGGGAAGCAAATTGACTATAACTATTTTGTATGATGCCTCTGTCCAACATCTCGTGAACCATTTGCTCAATGATGTCCCTGTGCTTTAATGGATACCTATAAGGCCTAATACTTACAGGACCAGCATCATTGTGCAGAGGAATTTTATGATCAAACACCCCCCCTATGAGGTGGTAAATCTACAGGGTCAGCAAAAATATCAGCATATTTTTCTTTAAGTGCTTGAAATTCCTTAGCTACTGAAACATCTTCCACTGGATGTTCTTGTGTAACAAAAAATTCACCAACTTGCATAACACAGAACTGAACTGCAGTTGTCATCAGTTTACTGCTAGGACTTCCCTTAACAATCTTTATCTTTTGTGGAGGAATCCCTTTTAATGAGAATACCTGACTATCCAGTTCAAACTTCATCGACAACTCTTTAAGATCCCAAACAATTGGTCCTAAAGTACTTAGCCATTGTACTCTTAAAACCATATCACAGCCTCCCAATGGAATTAACATCACTTATGTGTGAGATTCTTTTTTATTCATGGACCACTGAAAAGAAGAACATCTATGCTGACACATCAAAGAATTCCCATCTGGTACTGTAATGGATTGAGGATGCATCTGCTCAATTTCACACCCTAATTTCTTGGCTAATTCAAGATCCAAGAATTATGAGTACTCCTAGAGTCCACCAAAATATGCAGAGGTTTTCCCATTTATCAAACCTACTACTCTCATGGTGTGAAAATTCTGATTGCCAGAAAGAGCACTTACTGAGATGCAGGGTTCATCCCTATTGTCAGCATCTTCTTCTACACTATTGTCTTCATCATCACTAATTATTTCACTTGGAACTTCCACAATGAAGAGTTGGGTTTCTTTAAACTTGTATTTATGGTTCCTGTCATACTTCTGGTCACAATAATAGCAAAGGCCCTTAGCTATCTTCTCAGCCCTGACATCAGTTGGAATGTGTTTAAAAGGTCTATGTTGATATTTTACCAAGGATTGTGAAGGTTTTGGGCTAGGCAGAAGGGGAGGCTTATTTGCATTGATGTTAAAAGAAACTGATTGTATAGGTCTAGCAGGAATGTAGGGAAAAGAAGAAGATGAGGAAGGTTTTTGGTAAGTGGGTTTTACATAACAAGCTTGCAACTGCTCTTCTTGTAATCTTGCATATCTCACTGCATCAGAGATAGATGGAGGGCTAAAAGCTCTTACAAAAGGCTTGATAGAAGGTTTTAATCCTCCCACAAAGCTTTCCAACACATATTCATCGGTTAATACATTTCCATTTTGCAACAACAAAGATCTCAGGTTTTCAAAATCATCAACATAATCCTCCAAAGTCCCAAATTGTTCAAGTTTATTGAAGCTTTCTACTGCATTAATACCCTTCCCATCCTTAAATCTTGCAGTTAAATCAAGAATGAGATCGTCCTAATCTACATTCTTCCTTACAGTCAAATAACTTGACACCCATAATTCTGCTTTATCAGTCATGTATAAAGATGCTAAATCTACCATACAATCATCAGTAATCTTACACAGAGAAATATATCTACCGCATTTTTTTATCCAAATACGAGGATTGGAACCATCAAAAGTAGGGAATTGAAATTTTGGTATCATACCTTGAGGTCTAGCAGAATTAACCTCAGTATTTTTCTGGCTCTTAGAAGAAGTGCTACCTTCCTTCATTTCTTTCACCATTTGCATCAAAAGAAGCATATTGTTAGACTGCTCCTCAAGACGTTTTTCTAACAACTTTACTTGTTCCTCCATTTCTGAGAATTTCCTAGTCACTGATCGAGAAATGGGTGCCAGAATGCCAATTCTTGAACAGAAATTCCACTAGTAATTTTCTGATGTTTCAGTTACACCTTTTATCAAACACCTTAGATGTTTGAATTTTTGTTTTTTGAGTGGGCGGCAGTTAGCTCTGATACCAATGTTACAGGATGGATATCCTGTAAGAGTTTTAATGGCAGAATAAAGAAAAAGAGAGAATCAGAATAGAGAGAAAGAAGAGATTCAGACAGGAGATTAGGATGTGATATGTTTATGAATGAGTTCTTATACATAATAGCTCAAATATTTATAGATTGAGCTTCTAACAAACCATCAACAAACTCTAACTAACTTCCTTGTAACAAACTCGGCTAACAGATTATAGTTTCCCGCCTAAAAATAACTAACTTGTCTTTTAAAAATTAATTACATTTCTTCCTCTAACAAAATCACAAGGAATAAGACATAAAAATCCATACCAATCATATATCAGTCATGTGGATCTGCATTTAACTGGCTAAAAGATAGTACAACCCGACCATCAACACCAACAGGCATAAACTCACTATAAATTGAACCTTCTGTTGTGACTCCAAGTCAATGTTATTTTGATAATGATAAATACATGATATTTTGATAATTTGTATGAGTGTAACAGTGATCTAATAAAGCCATGAAGTCTGGACATTCGTGAAATATTGAAGAACTTGAAGATATGGAATCTTAGATTTTGTTATACTCTTAATTATGTAATGTAAAATATTGGAACCTTGTGTTAAACTTTGTGCTAAAATTATAAATATGAAATTAGAATGATTATTGATTTTGTTAGAGCTAAGAAAATAGGTAAGCATATTAATTTCATATTTCTATATAAAAAGGAAATCTTAGTTTCGAAATTAAGATATCAAAGAAAACATTTTTAAAAGGATGTCATAAAAACCGATTTAAAAAAGATTTTATAAAAAAAAAGTTTAATAAAACAATTTCGAAAACAAAAGGAGCGTGAGTCAAGATAAAAAGAAAAAAAAATTGGTCATCAAAGTTTTAGATAAACATTGATTTGAGAAAAACTTACCTTCTTAGAGTTAAAGGTAAAGATGACAAAGATAAAGATTGTTTTCTTAAATAAAAAAGTTGTATCCCTTAATCTTAGGAGTAAAAGATAATCATCACTTAGAGAAGGATTTTCGTTCACAAAATATACTATATAAGGGATAGAAACTCAGTTTCATAACTCACGTTTTCAAATTTAATATCGGAGATTTTGAGAGCTGAAAACTGGTCCCGAAGCACAGAGAGTGACACAGAGTTCCAGTTAGACTAGGTTTCTAAACAACGATTGTAACGATCCTATATTTGCTTAATGAGAAGCACACTTTGAGGAATCATTATTCTTTCTGTAATTTCCATCATTATAGAGAGTAGCAACACTTAGGGTTAAGTGTTGGGGACCATTACCAGAGTTAGTAGTGGGGGAATCGTATTGTATCAAGAGTTTGATATTTTAGGACTCAAATAATAAAAGAGTTTGTTTGTGTGGATGTATATCTCAGAGGTGAGATTGAACCAAATTATCTCTGGTGTCGATTATTTGAATTCGTTGATTTCATATTGAGTTACAAGTTAGTTTTCGCAAAAACTTAAATTAGAGAATTTACGAGTGAATAACACAGTGTTAGGCGCAGTGCTATAGCAGCGTTTTTGCGAGAAGCGATTAGTTTTTGTCACTCAATTCAAAACCCCCCTTCTTGAGTGTCATCTTGTATTCCAACACCTTCTTTTTTTTCCGCCGTTAATAAACACAATCAAGTATTACATCAAAATGGAAAATTCAATCAATTAACAAAGTAAAATGATTTATTTAACACCAAAGACTATGTTAATACAATATAAGAAATCCTAAATAAATTCACTTAACATTCTTTTGTTGTTCATCAAGTTTAATTATAAAAAACTAAAATAAAGAATAAGTAAAAAAAATTAATAATAGAAGGGTTAGGTAATAGAGGCTTAACCTACAAATTTTAGCCAAAAAATGTCTAATGTTTAAATTTTACCCTGTTTATGCCCAAAAAAGCTAAAATTTTATATTAAAAAAAAAAAGCACGCATCGCATGCATAATTTGCTACTTAAACCAAATTAAAGGCAAATGGATTCAAACAAAGCCAAATGGTCCATCTTTTTTTAACTTATTTTGTTTCTATAAAGTTATCAAATCTTATTTGAACTTGTTAGACTTTATTGCCTTCAACATTTGAGTTTAACTTTGTTTTTCTCCTATTTTTTAGATTTTCGATGTTTTTTTTTTTTTTTTTTTTTTTGTGGCTCAATTATAACTTGATTGCCTTCAACATTTAAGTTAATTTGAAAATGTTTTATTTGAGTTTGCTGTTGTTTTCCCTCTTTTTTTAGTAGTTGATTTACTAATGAGCAATTAAGTAAATTTATCCTTATATGATATAGATAACAATTTCCAATCTTTTTCCTTTTCTCTAGTAAATGGTTTGCGCACTTTGCAACCTCAAGAAAATCTAAAAAAATATGGAGCTTTAATATGATGGATATATTTACCTCGATCAATATTTTAGAGCATCATTTGGCAAGAGAAGGATAGAATATTGCAAGAGCAAAACATGTTTGTCAATGCCTGCCTCGATGAATTGACAAAATACAAAAATTAAAGAAAAGAAAAAGTATTGATCGGCTATGTTTGGAAACACTAGATGAAATGGTGTTAAAGCTAATAAGGTAGTTACAACTGCTTATATAGAACTAAAACTGACAAGGTAAGTTATAATTTAGCACCTACTTTTGAGATGATATATTTGATAACAACTCAATTTTAGGTATATTTTGGGCTAAAATTTTATTTAAGCTCTAGCTCGAACCCCTCTCATTTAAAGTGACTTAAAATTCTAAAGCTTTATCATTTAAGTTGACTGAAATGTGTTGCTAAATAGAGCCATCATTTAATCATGTTATTATTTGAAAAGGGAACATGTTGAAATGCAAAATATGAATAATTCTTGCTTCATCTTGATTTGATCCTAGGAAAACATGTCTAATTTATAGTTAATCGATAGGATAAAGTAATAATGCAAAGACATTAAGCATACTAAGCAATGATGGTGATGGCTAGTAAGGTTCAGGGCGGTTTAATTGTCAAGGAGACCCTATGCAACAAATATTATATTGGTTCCTTTATTAATAGATTAGAAGTACTTAAATTTTAATATAATAGTATATAATACTTCCTCCGTTCTGTTTTAAATGAAACATTGGATGAAATGACACTATTCACTAATCAATTTTAACTCCAATTTATCGCTATTATATAAAGAAAAACATAGTCAAGTGGGATCTTGTTAGATTCGTCTCGATGTATACTATCAAATTATAACTTTTTTATATTTTTTACGTTTACACAACTAAAGATATTAATGACTAAAGAAGCGCGTTGGGTTGCGTGAAAAAGCAAACGTTTCATTTAAAACGGAACGGAGGAAGTATATAAATATTCATGTATTTAGGGTCGATTCAGTTATCAAGCAGGTCATGTACAATGAAGATAATATTAGTTTGTTTCTTAATACATTAAAAGTACAAATATGCATCAAATTTTAAATTTTGGATTATAAAATAAAAAATATTCACACATTAACATCATTGATATAAAATCAAAGGCACCCTTTCAATAAGTTTCTTCTTAATGTTGGTCTTCATTGACTTTATTTTATTTGCATATAGACAAGAGTTTATATTTTGTATTAGTTGGCTTACTGAATAGCCATGTGTTACAATCTTATCTTATACTATATGTTTTAATAGATAATAGAATCATGGTTTTACCATTACCCTTCAGTAGGAGTGTTACATGGTGCAGTGTGTAAGCTGGACTTCTTAAATCCAATAAGAATTACTCGGCGTATGATTTAGTTTGTTATCGATGCATCTATATATACTAATATATTTTGATCACGTTGTGATATGTGTCACATATATAATTGTTCACGCCATTTGACAATGAAAATTGCTTTTCCAAAAAATTGATTATCATGTGTCACTTGAAATACTAAAAAAATCGTCCAAGTCATAAATTTCGCCAAGTATCATGCATTTCACCATTGTGATGGCCGATTTTTTTTGCCGATCTTTCAATCATGCTTATGTCAATCAATTACAGTCTTTAAAATATGGAGGTAATTAATGTGGATGCTTAAATCATGTGCATATTTATCACCTAAATCTCAATTATTTCTAAATTACAAAACGGAAAAAAATTAAGTGAAAATTGCACTATAAATACCTTAATTATATTTGCATTGCACTACAACATCAAAATTCATAAGCCATAAACACCTTCCCCTATGATAATTGTTTGTTTTTCCATCAACGTCTACAGTTTGATGGCCATCTTCATGGAGCATTAAACATTATTGAATGATAGGAAGATTGTGTTATTTATCTTCTGAGGTGGTGTACTACATATCTACATCGTCTTGAAGGATTTCGCAACTGAATATTATCCAATCATAAATAGTGCTATTGTCCAACAATTTCTTTGCGGAATGAAATAGGTTTCATTTTATCATTACTGTCATTTTGCTTTTCCAACACCATCATTAGTAAAATATAGTTTTGTGCTATTTAGTTGTTTTTTTTCTCATCCTTACGAATAACTCTCTCGGCCCTCTATCCTCATCAAAATGCGTTTCCGCCACTATGCTCTGCTGCTCAACTAATCTGAGGAATTTCGTGATATTGGTTTTCTCGAAGACTCTCAAAACAATGCCAACATGTAATTGTAGGATAATTGTACCTCAATATCCTCTATGAATTTGTTCAGATTGAGCTGGAATTGAAGCAAGTTTTTTCTGTTTATATTTTGAACTTTTAAAATCTTTCTCTAAATTAAGTGAGTTTTGATTATTTTTATGGTGGGTTTAAAACAGGAAAGTAGAAAAAGAGAGTGACCTAATGTGATTTTTCTTTTTACGTCTGTTTTTTGTTTCTAAGAAATGCAAATCTTTTATTTTTGTTGTTGTTTTCTCTTTCTTTTGTATGAGGTTTTTCTTGATTTTAAGGTGGAAGTTATTTATTGATGTAAGATGTCATTCTTTCAAAATGTTATGGTACTCATTTCAATTGAACACCAAGTGTTTGTGAAAGTACATGAGCGAGAAATAGAATTGAGAAAGGCTTTTTGGATCTGATGAGTGAAGAAATTGGAGGAAGATGCAGTGATGAGAAATTAAGAACTTTGCAAACCTATTAAGATCATCAAAATAATCATTGTAGGCCTCAACTGCTGTAAATATCAATTCCAAATATGGATAAAGCACCAAATTGTTACATATTATCATTCAAAATTCTAAAAGTTCAAAGTGGAGGAACCATATGAATAAAGCACCCAACTAATCGAACTATTCTATTAAGTGAAAGTATTGGGTCAGACCGTCTGACCATAAGTTATGGTCAGACGAGCCCAACCCAATACTAAAATTCTGCAGTAGT
This sequence comes from Beta vulgaris subsp. vulgaris, assembly GCF_026745355.1. NCBI lineage: Eukaryota > Viridiplantae > Streptophyta > Magnoliopsida > Caryophyllales > Amaranthaceae > Beta > Beta vulgaris. The sequence continues at coordinate 43,497,582 of NC_079208.1, forward strand.
GTCGTTCATTCACATGGATGTTTGTGCATTAACAGATTCATCATTTTAAACCATTCTCAACTTTTCTTTAACCAGCCCATCATCATCACCCCTCTAACAAAGTTGAGAATGGTCGTATGATGATGATGATGTTTCAAATGAAAAAAAAAAGGGCTTCCAAGAACAAAAGAAGCAGAGGAGAGAGAGAACCAACCTCTAAGAACCTTCTTGATACCAAATGTATCAGTTGAAGAATTCTGAATTCAGTTGAAGATCGCATGACAGTAAGTATTCCCGAGACAACGAAAGTTCTTAGAGGTTCCTTCTTGATTTTCAACGAAAGAACAAACCGCTAATTTTCAGTTGACTGAAATCTTCATTCTTATCTAAAGTCAGTGACAACGAAAATTCCCGAGAAAACGCAAAAGAGATTTCCACCATTCACAACAAATTGAGGTTAGAAGTTTTCTTCATGAAATTCTTAATTTCAGTCTTCATTCTTTTCCTATTTTCCATTTTCAGTTGGACTTTGTTTTGTTTCAGTTGGACTTTGTTTTGTTTCAGTTGGACTTTGTTTTGTTTCAGTTAGACTTTGTTTTGTTTCAGTTGGACTTTGTTTCGTAATATGTATACCAACTGAAACGAATAATGGACCAACTGAAACAAAGAATGGACCAACTGAAAGAAATAATGGGCCAACTGAAAGAAATAATGGACTAACTAAAAAAAAATTAAGACTAACTGGAAAAAAATGAAGACTACCTGAAAAAAAATTAAGACTACCTGAAACTCAAGTGAAGTGGTCCGACGAGAATATTGTGTCGGACGAGTCCGACACAATACGAACTCTTCTATTAAGCATAAACTTGTAATAATAATACAACTATGTATAGTTGATATTCTCAAATTATTTATATTATATTAATGGAAAAAGAATGAAGCAATAATATTGTGAACCTTTTATCTCTCAATTTTTGTTGAAATAATTTAAGAAAAAATTGCCAAAAAAATCTTCTAAAAGTTTAATTTTACAAAAAAAAAAAAAAAAACTCTTTCAAAGCATTATTTTCAAAAAGAAACCACAAACTTAATTTTTTTAGCAAGATGATTACCTATTACTATTGTCGGATGTGGTTTTTGAGATATATGGGGTCGTGTTGCAGTTAATGGAGGTAGGGAATTAAAGGAAGATAGAAGGGTGAATACGGGAATTGAGGTGGTCAGCACCAAAAAAAAAGATTTCATCTTGCAAAAAAATAAGTTTGTGGTTTTTTCCCAAAGAATGCTTTAAAAGATTTTTCTCTGCAAAATTAAACTTTTAGAAGGTTTTTTTGACAAATCTCTCTATTACATGAACGAATTTCAATCAAAAAAATTGTATCGTGATATAGTGTAGTAATTATTGCCATATATTGACCACATAAATAAACATATATATTGCCATATATTGACCACATAAATATTCCATACAAAAAGGATATATGAGATATTAGTAATTATTTTCATTATAACATATATATAAATTGGTCATCGCAATTTCACTTTCTTGCTAGATCTAATTTGAAGTGATTCACATCAACAAATATGTTAAGTGTATTATTGTATGACGATTTCGAGACATTTAAATAACATCGACAATAATTAGAAAATATTATGTATGGTTATTAAAAGATTGATTTTATATTAATTTTGAAGCATATATATCAAATTCTGCAAATAAATGCAAAAAATTAAGAAAGTAGATAGTGGATGCAAATTAAAGAGATCATAACAATTAACAATATTAGAGAATGGGTTGAGTTATTCACTTTTTTCAAGAAGTAAAAAATCATTCAACCATTCATTTTTATAGATGACCACTTATGCTTCAAGAAACCTATAGATAGAGATTCCCACTAGTGCGGGCTAGGCGGGCCAATCCGTGGGCCCTAGTGGGACGGGTTGAGATCTCACGGCACACAATCGGATCGAAAAATTCACAGTTTGGGCGGGCTAGTGCAAGGGCTGAAATATCTTGGTCTACACCGGTTTGTTACCAATTTTCATGGTTCAGGGAGCGGTTTGACTGTTCGCGGACATAGCAGGCTGGCGGTCCGGCTTCAGAAATTTTATTTTTTTTTTTCAAAATTATTGAATCATTGAAATGATTCATTATTGTTGCATAAGACCTTTAAAATTAATTAAAATATATATATAATTATTATTATTATTAATGAATAATTTCATTATTTTTTAATTTGATTGAATTATAATATATGCAATTTGATTAAACTATATACATAATTTGGTAAAATAATTACTTGGCATGGGTTGGTCCGGTTCATGGGCTGGGCTGGACCGGTTTCATGGACCAACTGGGCGGGCTTTCGTAGACCTGACTGGGCGGGCTTTCGTGGATTGGGCTCAAAATTTTGGCCCACGATCCATCCATCAATTTCATGGTTCGAGGCACGCTCGACTGGAATTTTCGCAAGCTCGACCCACACGGCCCACAAGGTGGGTTGGGCTGGATTAGCCCGCACTGTTGGCCATCTCTACCTATACATGAGTGTTTTATGAATAAATTGCAAATTAAAATTTACTTTTTTTAGAGCTTATATGTAACTTTTTATTTTTTAATTTTGGGGAAAATAAACTAGATTTTCGAATTTATAAAACAAAAAAACTCCCGTACAACTTGCCCAGGTCTAAAAAGTTTATGAAATTTATATAGTGATAACATATACTTTTACCATTCTAGAAAAAACCAAGAGTAGAAGTTTATATTTTTATGCTTTTGGATAAGAGAAAATAAAGTTGATATCGATACAAAAACAACACTAATACTCTAATAGTCCTTTCTGGAAAAAAAAAAGTATATGTTAGAAATGATAGTAAAATATTGAGTGGTCCTCATATTTGTTATCGATTTGACTTTGCGACTCATTGTTTTCATCTTCATGTAAGAAAATTGTGCAAGAAAATGAAGAATTTGAAGAGTTTAATAAAAGAGATTTGAGAGACGTCTGAGAGATGTGGAAGATTTGGAAAGAAGAGAAAATATCTGATATTCTGTATGGAGAAACGATAATAATAAGTTCAAAAAATATGTTTCATATTTTTCAGTGTTCAATGGAGATTCAAATATGTTCTTTCTGTGTGTAATTGGTTTAATGAAGCTACATTTTAGTTTTTTTATATTGACCTGTGTTTTGATTATTCCACACCATTCTCATGGTAGGCCTGTGTATACCATATACCAATCGTGCAACTCTTGGGGCTTTTAGGCCATTAGTGCTCATAAATAATTTAAGTTGGATGAGTTCATCCACATCCATGGCAAAATGGTCTCCTACCCTTGATTCTAAGACCTAGGCTTCAAATTGTTCATCCATACTATAGAACTGATAGTGAAATGTGTGCAACTGATTGAATTTTCTGTAATTTTTTGTGTGTGTGTTATGTGAATGTGTGCAAGTGAGAATTTGAGAAGAGATAAATCTGTGAGTGTGCAAGTGAGAATTTGAGAAGAGATAAATCTGAGTCCGGATCCTCTAGAGTTCTAGTGAAACTCTACAAGGTAGAGTTGTATCCGAGCCATACATTTTAAAATCAAAGGCTTATATTGGTGGAATGGAAAGATTTAGGGGTGGATTTGATGAGATAAAATAGGGGGAATTTTGGAAAGAGAATATATGAGCCATTGATTTTTTATTCAATGGTTGATATTGCTCAAACTCTACCTTGTAGAGTTATTTTACAACTCTAGAGGATCCAAACACGATACGATAAATCTGTGAGTGTGCAAATTGTTACTGCTTCAGGTGTAATGGGAAAAAAAAAATAAAGCTCCCTCATAATGCGGATTCACTTCCGTGCTTATTATGCCAATCTCTGTCTCTCCCAGCCAATCCAAGTATAAGATATAACAAAATTCTTGCAACACAATTGTTGGAATCATGAGATGACTCCACTGCATGACATACCTTGCTGATTGCAACTTACTTCTTTTTTTTTTCAAGATAATCAAAAGAAATTTGAGGAATTGTAATCTCACAAAACCTTCTAACATATTGCACCAGATTGCGAAGCACCTTTGGCCTTGAAACTGAAATTTCTTGGAGAAATACAGTTCACCAAGTCGGTAGACTTTTTACTCAACAAAGAAAAAAAAGGCTTAATGATACTTCCTTTTTTATATATATACTCTCTATCCTTTAGTGTTTGCCTTAGTTTTTTCTTTGACTTGTCCTTTTGAGTTTGTCCCATACCATATTTGTCATGTGCCTCCACTTATATATATATGGGTCAAGATCACATGAGAATGCTTCTTGCATGAGAAATGAAAATGAATCTCAAACACACGATTGGATTAGAGTTACAACATTTGTTCACTAGAGTTATATCACCTAAAATTTTTTTTGGAATTTTTCTAATATTCTTTTTTTGAAGTTATATCACTTTTTTATTAGAGTTACATCTGCACAACTTTTTCCCAACTCCTAAAGAAGTCAAATTCGCAATGGGCAAACATCAAGGGCAGAGGGAGTATTCAATAAGAAATCATGTTAACAAGACATAAATTTACTTGTGCCAGAAGCAGAACGTCCTTGAATTTGAGAGTAATCATTATGCTTGAAAAGGGATGAAGCACCAGTAACTCGATCCCCCAAAACAATGAAGCAACTCGCAAGCTTTCTCCAACCCGTTGCAGAGCGTATTTCCAGGAGATCTCTAAAAGTTCCGTAAATGATGTTCATCTGGATCAGCACCTGTTCTGCTCATCACAGTTCCCCAGGAGTTGTCAGGACAACTTTCTGCACAATCCAAAGGGATCAAGATGCAACCTCTTTCGCTTTCCATGTCAAATACTTCATTTTTTCTTGCTTGTATCGTTTCCATTCTTTGACAGCTGCGAGGAGTACATGCATTGCTACTGGTAGGAAGAAGGGCTGCCATGGTGGATACAGAAATCAGAAAGTGACACCAAAAAACCTACAATTGACTACAATTAATTCCGGGCTATAATTTAACTGTTTGATTCTGTTAAAACTTCATCAATTTTTATACCCTAAGCTAGTATAGATCCTGCATAACCCGTAAGACTTGATACATCCTGAATGGCCTGTATATTTGCTCTTGCCATGTTCCAAGAGAACGTCCATTACATTACATGTTTAATCTCGGCCACCAACTGTACAAGGTCAGATACCAGAATGCTTCCATGAATTTGAGTATATAGCAGGACAGTTCTTCTGACCAACATAAGGTGAACTTAACAAATTCTTATCTGATACAACTATGATTCGAATGGGTCAGAAATGCCAGATTGCATCAAGCATATAACAAGACCTTCAGCTGCAAAGGCATCAGTTATGATCTAATTGGGTTATGTCCTGATGTACCCTCAAAAACTTTAAGAACTCACCAGTCTCATTTATGAACACTGGTAAAAGAGTAAAGTTATGTGACTAACCGAGTAGACTGCAAAGCAATGCTCAAACGAGTAATAGCTCACAGACATGATAGATGGATGAAAGAAGGCGTCTTCCGCCAACGATCTTGCTTGCCGTGACAACACTGAGTGAAGTAGCAAAGAAGCAAATATCTGTAAGCATATTGTTTCTCTTAGAAGTACAATGTAACAAACAAAATTCACATCCTAGATGCAAAATACCAGCAGAATCGTCATAGGCCCCAAGAGTAGCATTTCTTCGTGCAAAATCTGCCGCGTCAAGAGAGTATTCTACCTGAAAAGAACAATAACCTCTTCTTATGGATGTGTATTATGTGTGTGTGTGTGTGTGTGTGTGTGTGCACACATGTACGTGCGAGGATGTGTGTGTGTGTGTATAGCCACCATAGGACATAATATTATTCCAGGGAATTGCAGAATGTGATGTAGTCATGTAGCCACAGAAAAAGGCTTCTCATAGAAACTGGTATAACTAGCTATGATAGGCTTAAATATTTGCATAACCCCAAACAAATTGACCCCTAAATCAGAATCCTTGAGAAATCGTCTCCCAACTTTTTCTGAAATTCTATCACAGAACTCAGGAAACACAGTCAAGAAGCAATATTCTTCAAGTGATGAATAGTAAAAAGTTCTTCAAGTACTGACATTGAGTCACATGGACCCAAACATGAAACTTTTTGGGTTTACGAGGATGTAAAATTATAACCCAACATTGATTATTGATTCTGCTAGGGAGCATCAGATGTGAGATAGAGGGTAGAAGAGCACATATATGCCTTGAAAAGAAAACAGTAAAACAGCCACAAGGAGTTGAACATAAGATCAAAGAATTACAAACTCTTTCTAGTTACCAGCCTCGCATCCAATTAGTCACCACATCAAGGTTCGGGGTTACAAATAAATCTAGTAACAACCTATGTAGCGCAGAAATGACTAGGGTTCAAAAACAGGAAAGTTTGAAATTGAAAAACCGTATGTTTCAGCCATCTTTTAGCTTCATAAAGCATAAAATGGCTGGGGTCTCAAGAACGGGCACGTTTCGGAAACGGGAATCCCTCAAACTCAGAGGTTTCTGTGATTTATAGCCCACAACTGACAACCCTCTCAATATGGCATTAAGTCACATGGACTCAAACTTGATTTTTTTGGATTTACAAACGTACAGGTGTCTGAGCTTCGTTGATTCTTTATACTTCAGAAAGAATGAATGAATCCCCCTCCTCTGTGCTGCTACCTTCCCAATGATTGAGTTAAAGGTGACATTTCTAATGTCTGGTTCAAAACCCAAACTTTCAAGCTATTACTGCTGGCATATCTGGCATTTCTCATCAAGTTATATTTTACAGATCTAGATTAAGACCAAAGTCGTCTACCATTTTCATCATAACTTCTAACAGCATGACTTGCTGCTCATTTGGATCTAAGCAAATAAATACATAGTCAACCCTCTCATTTTGAGATGATAGGCAAGTCTTCATCAGACAAATGCACCCTGAGAAAAAGAAAATCAATGACAAGCCTTGAAATTGCAACTGACCTGTTTTCCTATTTCATCCTTTATGATCATCCTTGGCAGTGATTGAACCTACAAGAAAATAACCTTGACCATGTTTGAAGTCCGAAAATTTAACTACATGCAAGAACTAAAAACTATTTAAGCTCTTTCTATATTCTACATTCAAGAAATATACCAATCTGGAAAGAGAACCGAGTGTGGTTGCACATGACTGAAGATTAAAGCACGTATGATGCCGGGCCAACAGATCCAATTCCCTGAACATATCAAAGAGTACAAAACAGAGCAGTTCAATAGTAGCTGATATAAGCTGCATATCAAAGCTAGTTATGGTGCCTAAATTGCTCCAGACTATATAACGAAGTGCATAATAAAATTTTGCTGATGCTCCCTATTCAAATCAATTTCATTTTTATCTCCCTAATTCAGATATAAGTCATCTTATATTAATTAATTTAACTTTCTTCTATCTTATTTGAAGTGCATTTATATTCAATACTGCAGGATGCTATATTTGTCTCTTTAGCTGTAAGTAATTTCCCTCTGATATCTTTGCTGTACTGTTATTAGATTCATGCAGCACAAATGATGTTTAACATGCCTGCCTGAAAGGCACAGACCAAAATAATAAATTTCACATTTTATTTCCTGAGAAAGTGAGGTGAAATGAAAGCTTAACTATATATGTCACCAAGTTCATAGTAATTCTCTAGACCAAAAGATTTTACAGACAATAGAAATTTGGAGATATCACATAATTGTTCAGTTCAATCTTAAGGGACACACCATTTCGTGAAGCCTTTTTCACTAGCCAGAAGATTGACTGTGCCCGAAGAACCAACATAGAGTGTTTCAGACTTAAGACCAAAAAGCTGCCGCAACTGCCCCAAGAAAATTTCAACAATGTTTTCAAGTTCCTATTACCAAAAAGAGTATATGTTATGAGAAAATTAGAGAAAGAACTGCTTCAGAATTAGGGACTGGGAATGGAACACATCAAAAGAAGGGACCAACAGTGTCAGCACTGTAAGCTGTTCTTACATTGAAGGGGATTGAATGCCTAGCATGACCCTTGGTCTGAGAATGACTTGAACAACCAGATGGATTCCAGACAATGACACCTCCCCACATCTAAAAGCAGGAAATTAGAATTCTAACACTGTAGCAGTCGAGAAGGGAAATAAATGAGAGAATGAGAACACACAGGAGATATAAAGCCATTTGTTGCCGAGATCTCCCCATTAGGAAGTTGCAGTGAAAGAGGACATTCCTTTGCAGATGGTACATATCTGACAAACACATAGAACCAATAAAGTGTATGAGCACCTAGAACCATAGCAAAAGTGGAAAGTACACTTCATATTAAACAAGATAAAGTCAAGTGAAACATTGTAGTTCAATTTTAGAAATATAAAACAAGCTGAACTGAATCCCAATTCAGCTTGTTTGTCAACTGTAAACAGGAAACTCTTGTGTTCATGAAGGGTTATTCTCCTAAGAGCATCAAAACAAAGCTCCAAGCAAGAAGCATAAGTTGAAAAGAATGTTTTAGTGGGTATCTGAAAGGTCATTAGCATCCAGTGAAATTTTATTTTTCAAAACGTGCAGCATAACCAACCTCTTCATAGAAAGTTGGCAAATCTCTCCCGAAGAGCTATAAGCAGTTGCAAAAGCTAACTGCAAAGGTTGTTTCACCTAGATCTATAACTACCTTACTATAGGGAGTTATAAAATATTGCTACATATCATATATAGCTACTGCTGTAGTACTTCTAAAGGTTCTTTCACAATTAAATATGTTAATACTTCTATGTAACTTGATAAATACACATACAATCATACATGCGCGCACGCGCACACACACGCGCACGCTCCCCCGCCCCTGCCCCCGCCCCCACACGCACCTCCACACGCGCACACACACACGCATATTCCAAAAGTCATCTCAGAGATCTTCACAAACTATTCCGTGCTCTTGGCTTATAATTCATGGAACTTCCATGTGACATGAATAGACCATGGATGATGAATAGATATCATATACATTTGATAGAATATTGGTTCTCCCTAATCTAACAAAACTGCATATGCAATATGATAGAAGTCTTAATATACAATTGGGCCATAACAGAGTTATGAAGTTTAGGAGTATACACAACAACGTGCAAAATTTTGGAACGTCCTCCTGCTGCGGATGAAGTATCCAAATGCCATTCATTTGAATTTACCTGTTATGCAGAGTATATTAGCAAAAGACAGGGATGACACTTCAGAAAAAGAAGCTTATATTGTATGTATGATAAAGCTATTAGGAATTTATTCTCAACAAACAATATGCATAAATTATTTCTAAAAAGAAAATAGAGAGGAAACAAGTATAGGACATCCAATAGCCAGAGGAAGAGCAGAACTCAAGGTTTTACCATCCACGAGAAAACACTATCCCGCTCACCCTCTTCTCTCTCTCTCCTGTCACTCACTATCTGACCTTCTGTGTCTCTCTTACACACACTCATTTTCATCTTCTCTTCATAACCAAACCTCTATTCGTTGGGGTAAGTGTTGGGAAACATTAATTTGAACAAAAGAGACAGATAAATTCGAATCACAATTATTATAGAAAGTGAGAGACTGCAGTATGATCAAGACAGCAATCAATAATATTAATAGAGAAATTTGTCAGAAACAACCTTTTAAAAGGAAGATTTTGTCAGAAACAACCTTTTAAAAGGAAGATTTTGTCAGAAACAACCTTTTAAAATTTTTTTTGCCAAGAACAACCTTAAACAAAATTTTTTTTGCCAAAAACAACCACATGATGTCATTCCGGTGTTGACTCATGTTTTCCGGCATTGACTTCTTAATTAACCCAATTAACTCCCATTTCCCTCCAATTTTAGAGAAATTGGAAACCCTAACCACCAACCACCACCCCATCCCACACCCACCCCGAACCCCCCTCCTTACCACCCCCGAAGCTAAGCCCCCTTCCCCGCATCCCCGCAGCCGCCTCCCCCCATGCATCCCCGCATCCGCCTCCCCCTCCCTCGCATCTCCGCGGCCCCCCTCCCTTTGGCCCTCCCGCACATCCATGCATCTTCAAATTTAGGTTCGAAAATTATGGGTTCTTCAGATCTGGGTTCGAAATATTCTAGGTTTAGATATGTGGGGCTTTGGATGCATGCGAGGGGGCTGCGGGGATACGCGAGAGGGGGGAGGCGGTTGCGGGGTTGTGCGATGATAGGGGAAGGGGAGGGGGTTATATGATTCAGCAGGGGAAGGGGAGGGGACGAGGGCTGTGAGGTAAGGGGAAGGATGAGGGGGGTTGTGGGGTGGGGAAGGGGGGTTGCGGGGTTGGTGGAGAAGGGAAATGGGAGTTAATTGGGTTAATTAAGAAGTCAATGCCGGAAAACATGAGTCAACACCGGAATGACATCATGTGGTTGCTTTTGACAAAAAATTTTGTTTAAGGTTGTTCTTGGCAAAAAAAACTTTTAAAAGGTTATTTCTGACAAAATCTTCCTTTTAAAAGGTTGTTTCTGACAAATTTCCCATATTAATATATATAGATATAGATATAGATATAGATATAGATATATTTCTTGTCTAGTGTTCGCCCAAAAATTAAGGAGGCCATGTGACTAAAGAGATAGAAAGAGAGACCATGTGATAGCAGGGACATAGAGAGAATTTTTCAGCCAAATTTAGTAATGTTGCAAACAATATTGAACTTCCATAAATGGGAAACGTTGCAATAGAACAGATACAGAGGAAGTATAAGCTTACAAAGAAAGGAAGATCCTTAGTGTTATAGATGTAGGCACCTGTGTGGTCATCCCAATGAGAGAAAAAAGATTTTGGAGTATGGTATAAAATCTGCAATGAGAAGCAACCCAGTCATAATGCAAAAAGGCCCAAGGACTAAGTTGTCTCTTTTTCTTCATGCTTGGTAAGATAGGAAGTAAACAAAAACCCAAGACAAGTCTTATTTTACAGACAGAGAGATAAACCTGACTTTCTACGCTTATTTTAGCTATAGATGCCATAGCCTCAACAACTGGAGTCAGTTGAGTCTCATATAGTCTCTGAAAGTCCCTGAAAGCACAGTTTATGATAAATTGGCCAATCAGATAACATAAACTGAAAGTACCTGCATAAGCTATTTACAGCACTTATGTAAGTGTGATAGTGTTCAGATGTATCAAACTAATTGCAGAGATGTTGATTATGATAAAAAGGCATAAATTATTTCTCTAGCACCAATCTGTAAACTTCCACATGATCCACATAAGTGTAATGACATTACAAGCCACAAAGACAATACATTCATGGGAAATTTCCTCAAGTATCCCTGAGGTTTGGCGTTATTCCCAAATTACCTCTCACATTTGGGGAATTGCTCAGATACCCCTGAGGTTTGTGTTTGGGTCTAAAATACCCTTACTATGGACAACCTTAACACCGTTAGGTTTTCCTCTCTCTCTCCCTAATTTTCTTTCACTCCACCCATCATCCTCCATTAATGAACCTTCAAACTTTCTCTCTCCCCTACCCCCACCCATGTAGACCCTCCACCCCACGACCCTCCAACCCGCAGCCCCCAACCCTCCCCTACCCCTTTCAATTCTGCAGCACCGCCGCTCTTCGATTTCAATGGAGGATGATGGGTGGAGAGAAAGAAAATTGGGGAGAGAAACAGAGGAAAACCTAACGGCGTTAGGGCAATCCATAGTAAGGGTATTTTCGACTCAAAAACAAACATCATAGGTATATGAGGAACTTCCTAAACGTGAGGGGTAATTTGAAAATTACGCAAAACCTCAGGAGTACCTAAGGAAATTTCCCTACATTCATTAGATAGCTACCTATAAGGAATCAACCTGTGGAAGTGTTAATGGGAGGTACAATAGCATGAAAACACCAACATCAAGTTGACTACATCAGTTTTTCCTTTGGCAGCAATATGTATTAATAATGTGTACGCTTCGCTCTTGTTCTCCTTGATAGAAAAAAGCTAAACCTTCGCGGTAATGTTATTTCAAAATTTTGACTCTTTTGAGTTTAGAGTTTTAGACTACTGCTAAACATTCCAGTACACATCACTAAACAATTCTGAAGGAAATCATAATTATTCGAAACGAAAGCAACTTACATGGCTCCATAGAGGAAATAATCTTTAAATTTGTCAAGAAAGGGTGAACAAAACCTTGTTTTAGGCTAATATAACTAGCATAACTCCGCCATCGCCACTGACACAGCCAAATCTTATAAATAATATAAGAGGATGCAAAAGCATCAAAAGTGGCAAAAAAATTTATGCAACATATTTAACACCAAACTAAAATAGATTCCTCAATAGCTGCTACAACTGTGGAATTTGCATTTACTATATTCTATATCAGACAGACTATCAGGGGTACTTTCCAATTTGTGCAAGGGAACTAAAAGGCATAACAACTGGTAACATATAATAAATATAAATTTAAAAAAATGAATGAATAATGGCCAATTAATACATAATCAGAATATAGCATAATTTGATACCACTGAAAATCAATCCACTATCAATCTCAAATATAAATAAAGAGAAGTGTTCTGGACATGAGCGACGTATTCAGATTTTCAACATATCTATTTTTGCTTAAATGTAGAAAATTTAAAGCAACGAAGGAGAGGCATGAGTAAAATACATAAATTCATATGAATCAACAAAGATATGACTAATAAGTAATAAACACAAGATATGATAGTTTCCAAACATAATTGCAGCAAATCACAAGAAATAAGACATAAAAATCCATACCAATCATATATCCAATCGTGTGGATCTGCATTTAACAGGCTAAAAGATAGTACAACCCGACCATCAGCACCAACAGGCATAAACTCACTGTGAATTGAACCTTCTTCTTTCCCGCCGTTAATAAATACCCTCACGAAAATTTCAGCAATCCTCTCGACTGCCTCTGCCTCGGAAACCTTGCCAATGATCCACCCGTGCCTATGCTTTCCTACCACTGCCCTAACTTTCTCGTCCCTTTTCACGACAACAACGCTGTAAACCTTTCCATTGTCACTTGAACATTTCTGACTAATTGACAACGCACCGTCCAATAGTTCATCAACAAGTTCATCATCATCCCATTTTGCACCAAAATCAGCATCCTTCAATAGCCCACACTGCAAAGAGCAACCATTTCCACCATTCTCGCTCTGCACACAACTATGCTCCAACTCCAAAGAAACCGAAATGGTAAAATTCGTCCCGCAACTTCCACAAACCCGATCATCCCCCACTACTTCCCTCATACGCTCAGCAATCGAAAATCCAAGTTTGTCAGCATCATTTAGTTCATCAAAACCTATAAAAACTACTTGGAATCGACACGGAAAGAGCAAAGGTTCGGATTCAATAACACTCGATAGCGAATCCATGTATTTAAAAGGCAGCGGTGACCGATATATTTCCACAGACTTCAATAGAAACGGAATTCCTTCACATAAAATCCACAGACAGAAGCAAAAACAGTAAAAAAAAAAAAAAAAAAGTTTAATCAATGATACAAAGTGTGCTAAGTTTAACACTTCAATTTAGTAAACATAGTGCAGTAAAATCAGAATTTTTCAGCATCAAGGAATAAAGATAAACTTCAACACTTCAATTTGATACTTGAATATGTAAAATAAAGCTGAATTTAATAAAAGTGAAATCAACAATATTGAAGAAGAGAGAGAGAATACCTAAGAGGAAAGAGAAAAGGACTGAAAGAGTAATGGAAATGCGCTTGATTCCAGGTTTCGTCTTTCGCATAGTAGAAGAATCGAAAGATTCAGGTTGATTTTCCGACGGAAGTTTCGAATCTCCGGGAGAAATTTCTGTCATGTCGTCGGAATTTGGCGTAGGAGATTCAGATGGGGGTTTCTCTCTCCTCAAATTTTCCGGCAAAGTTTTGATTCTCCGACGACTCTCGAAAACGTCTTGTTATTCCCTTTTACTGCTGTTCAAAGCATTGCAATTTTATGTGAAATTTTGATGGTGAATTCAATTTTCCGTTTGACGGAGCCGTCTTAGCTCAGCTGGTAGAGCGCATGGCTTTTAACCATGTGGTCGTGGGTTCGATTCCCACAGACGGCGACAAGCTTATCATGGAGGGTTTTTTTTTCCTATCTTCTTTTTTGAATTTTTTTTTTTGGATGATTATTCAAGGACTATAATTTTATAGTAGGCACTATAATAACTATTGAAATAGGGGAGAAGTTAGTGGGAGAAATGGAAAATAGTGATATTAAGGAGAGAGGAATAATTATAAAGTCACGAGAAGTGAATAATAAGATTAAAAAAAAGTTATGGTGCGTCGCATGTCCCAAAATAGGAAAAAAAAAAAGTGAATTGTTTAGTAACATCTTTCGATCTCAAAATTCACAATTGCACCCCCTCCTCTCACTCTTCCTACACCCCTTCCCAAAAAATTCTGAATATGTGTTTGTGCTCTTTTCCAATACCTTTTCTGTCTTGTTGCATCGTATGATATCTCCCCTCCCTTTCTCATGTCTTTTCACCTTACACTCCCTTTTCCTAGTCTATCTAATCGACCTACCTCTTCTCCATCCTTTCAACCTTTCTTCTCATATACTTATTGTTTCAATTTGAAACAATCATCTTAGCAATATTCACAGTTTTAAGGTAAGCTAGTGAAGATATCAAAATATGGTGTCTCTTGACCACATACACACAATGTGAACAATTGTCTCGGGGCGCTTCACATTATACATGTGTAGGTACTACGAGACACCACCTTATAAGGTGAACCTCACTAAATGATCGTTTTCAGTCTTTTGACCTGAAACATGAATTAAAGTTTGATTCAAATTTGTGGTGTAATATTAAAAACCAATAGGTGGACCACAACAATGAAGCTATACTAGTTCTATTATTGTGATGTTTGCCTTATTAAGCATGTTGCCTCCCTCTCTCTATTGTCTTCAATGACCTCTTTCCTGTCTTTTAGAGCATCCATCACCATGACAAAAAATATGTTCATCCCTCTCTCTTTACAACTTTTTCTCTCATCATCTGAAAATACGTCATGGCTCATAATCAAATTCACAAAATCATCCACCCAGACATAAAAAAGTTCGTCAATTTTCTTCTCCTACTTTTAGTTCAAAATTAATTTTTTAAAAGTGTTTCAAAATATGGCAAAATTGATATCATTTAATAGATCTCAAAAGTATGACCATTGATAATTTTTTATTTTTCATATTTGTAATTTTTAAAATATAGCCAATTTAATTTGACAATATATTTGTTACACAAGTCCCACCAATTAGTGGGGCCCACTTTTGTCTGACATAATTTTTTTTTGTTTACATGTGACCAATTTCTTGGTTAGTTCACCAAAATATCTTTGCGCTTGTTCATGATGGGGTGAATTTTTTCTTGTTGTTGATCTCATAAACCACTCCGTTTATTTTGTTATTCATATTTAGAATCTTGACACTATTTACAATTGAAGAGAATCTTCTAAATTATTTAACATGTGATAAAAAAAATATAGTTATTGGGAGTATTGTTTGATTCGTCTCAGTAAGTATTTTATTAATATTGAATTTATTATAATTTTTACTAATATACAATGAAAGATATTCAAGGTCAAAGACGTGCATTGACAAACGTGGAAGTCAAATAAGAAGAATAAAAAGAAACATAGGGGAGAAGTTAGTGGGAGAAATGGAAAATAGTGATATTAAGGAGAGAGGAATAATTATAAAGTCACGAGAAGTGAATAATAAGATTAAAAAAAAGTTATGGTGCGTCGCATGTCCCAAAATAGGAAAAAAAAAAAGTGAATTGTTTAGTAACATCTTTCGATCTCAAAATTCACAATTGCACCCCCTCCTCTCACTCTTCCTACACCCCTTCCCAAAAAATTCTGAATATGTGTTTGTGCTCTTTTCCAATACCTTTTCTGTCTTGTTGCATCGTATGATATCTCCCCTCCCTTTCTCATGTCTTTTCACCTTACACTCCCTTTTCCTAGTCTATCTAATCGACCTACCTCTTCTCCATCCTTTCAACCTTTCTTCTCATATACTTATTGTTTCAATTTGAAACAATCATCTAGCAATATTCACAAGTTTTAAGGTAAGCTAGTGAAGATATCAAAATATGGTGTCTCTTAGTGACCACATACACACAATGTGAACAAGTTGTTCTCGGGGCGCTTCACATTATACATGTGTAGGTACTACGAGACACCACCTTATAAGGTGAACCTCACTAAATGATCGTTTTCAGTCTTTTGACCTGAAACATGAATTAAAGTTTGATTCAAATTTGTGGTGTAATATTAAAAACCAATAGGTGGACCACAACAATGAAGCTATACTAGTTCTATATATTGTGATGTTTGCCTTATTAAGCATGTTGCCTCCCTCTCTCTATTGTCTTCAATGACCTCTTTCCTGTCTTTTAGAGCATCCATCACCATGAACAAAAAATATGTTCATCCCTCTCTCTTTACAACTTTTTCTCTCATCATCTGAAAATACGTCATGGCTCATAATCAAATTCACAAAATCATCCACCCAGACATAAAAAAGTTCGTCAATTTTCTCTCTCCTACTTTTAGTTCAAAATTAATTTTTTTAAAAAGTGTTTCAAAATATGGCAAAATTGATATCATTTAATAGATCTCAAAAGTATGACCATTGATAATTTTTTATTTTTCATATTTGTAATTTTTAAAATATAGCCAATTTAATTTGACAATATATTTGTTACACAAGTCCCACCAATTAGGGGGCCCACTTTTGTCTGACATAATTTTTTTTTGTTTACCATGTGACCAATTTCTTGGTTAGTTCACCAAAAATATCTTTGCAGCTTGTTCATGATGGGTGTGAATTTTTTCTTGTTGTTGATCTCATAAACCACTCCGTTCTATTTTGTTATTCATATTTAGAATCTTGACACTATTTACAATTGAAGAGAATCTTCTAAATTATTTCAACATGTGATTAAAAAAAATATAGTTATGTGGGAGTATTGTTTGATTCGTCTCAGTAAGTATTTTATTAATATTGAATTTATTATAATTTTTACTAATATACAATGAAAGATATTCAAGGTCAAAGACGTGCATTGACAAACGTGGAAGTCAAATAAGAAGAATAAAAAGAAACTAGGGGAGAAGTTAGTGGGAGAAATGGAAAATAGTGATATTAAGGAGAGAGAATAATTATAAAGTCACGAGAAGTGAATAATAAGATTAAAAAAAAGTTATGGTGCGTCGCATGTCCCAAAATAGGAAAAAAAAAAAGTGAATTGTTTAGTAACATCTTTCGATCTCAAAATTCACAATTGCACCCCTCCTCTCACTCTTCCTACACCCCTTCCCAAAAAATTCTGAATATGTGTTTGTGCTCTTTTCCAATACCTTTTCTGTCTTGTTGCATCGTATGATATCTCCCCTCCCTTTCTCATGTCTTTTCACCTTACACTCCCTTTTCCTAGTCTATCTAATCGACCTACCTCTTCTCCATCCTTTCAACCTTTCTTCTCATATACTTATTGTTTCAATTTGAAACAATCATCTAGCAATATTCACAAGTTTTAAGGTAAGCTAGTGAAGATATCAAATATGGTGTCTCTTAGTGACCACATACACACAATGTGAACAAGTTGTTCTCGGGGCGCTTCACATTATACATGTGTAGGTACTACGAGACACCACCTTATAAGGTGAACCTCACTAAATGATCGTTTTCAGTCTTTTGACCTGAAACATGAATTAAAGTTTGATTCAAATTTGTGGTGTAATATTAAAAACCAATAGGTGGACCACAACAATGAAGCTATACTAGTTCTATATATTGTGATGTTTGCCTTATTAAGCATGTTGCCTCCCTCTCTCTATTGTCTTCAATGACCTCTTTCCTGTCTTTTAGAGCATCCATCACCATGAACAAAAAATATGTTCATCCCTCTCTCTTACAACTTTTTCTCTCATCATCTGAAAATACGTCATGGCTCATAATCAAATTCACAAAATCATCCACCCAGACATAAAAAAGTTCGTCAATTTTCTCTCTCCTACTTTTAGTTCAAAATTAATTTTTTTAAAAAGTGTTTCAAAATATGGCAAAATTGATATCATTTAATAGATCTCAAAAGTATGACCATTGATAATTTTTTATTTTTCATATTTGTAATTTTTAAAATATAGCCAATTTAATTTGACAATATATTTGTTACACAAGTCCCACCAATTAGTGGGGCCCACTTTTGTCTGACATAATTTTTTTTTGTTTACCATGTGACCAATTTCTTGGTTAGTTCACCAAAAATATCTTTGCAGCTTGTTCATGATGGGGTGAATTTTTTCTTGTTGTTGATCTCATAAACCACTCCGTTCTATTTTGTTATTCATATTTAGAATCTTGACACTATTTACAATTGAAGAGAATCTTCTAAATTATTTCAACATGTGATTAAAAAAAATATAGTTATGTGGGAGTATTGTTTGATTCGTCTCAGTAAGTATTTTATTAATATTGAATTTATTATAATTTTTACTAATATACAATGAAAGATATTCAAGGTCAAAGACGTGCATTGACAAACGTGGAAGTCAAATAAGAAGAATAAAAAGAAACATAGGGAGTATTTGGTTCATGGTGGTGGATGTTCTTACCTTCACTAACTACCTCTTCATTATATTTCCCTTCCTCGCTCTCCTTTGACTTTATTGCCAAATAAAACAACAAAACTCTTCCAAATTTTAGGCTTTAACATTAGGGATGTAGTGGGGCGGGTCAAACAGGAGATCCGCCCCATCCATGCCCCAATGGGGCGGGGATGGTTCCCAATTTGGTGGGTGGTAAGGCGGGGATGGGATATAATCGCCTTGGGGATGGGGTGGATTTTAAGTTATACCCTCCTATCCTCGCCAACACTCGCCCCACCCTGTCAATACCCGCCCCATCTTTATTAAATAAGTTTGAGTCAAAAGTTAAAAATATCAAAAAGTCAATGGGCCTTATGGAAAAGAGTAAAAGACCCATTTTATTATTTATGAATTTTGGGCTATTTCATCATTTAGGTATTTTTGGATCGTTTCATCGTTTATGTATTTTTAGGCCTTTTATATTTATCAATGTCAAAAAAATTGTACATGTTTCTTTCCTTTCAAGGTTGGTCTAAGGTGGGAATTTGATGGGCGTGGCGGAGTCGAAAAAATGGGGATTAGGCGGGTCCACGCGGGTGGTGGGGCGGGGATGGTTTTATGTTATACCCATTGGGGTGGGGTGGGATGGTGATATCCTTTGTTCCCGCTATCGAGATGGGATGGGGATTATATTAATAGGTAGGGATAGGAATGGGAAGAACAAAATCTGCTCTGCACTGCCGTAGTTGCATCCCTATTTAACATGCATACTAAAACTAATGAAACTTACATTGATTAGTTTAAACAAATTGATGTTAGACCCATCTATTACTTGACTCGAAATAAACAAATTGGTTTGAAATTGAATTAACATATTGTTTATCTCAAACTAGCACAAACCGATGGATCAAATAAAACAACAAAACAACATCCCAAAAAATAAAAAATCAAGTTCTATAGTTGGATCATACGATTATGGAACCGTACTTATTATGATTCTAACAATCTAATTTATTATATCCAAGAAGGATTGTATAGGATCCTACATGTTGTTTGAATAGGAACATTATAAGAGGTGTGATATATAACATGAGATATAAACATAACTTTTCGTGGATTAAAAAGCTAGCAAGGAAAGACGCCAAAAGAATACAAGAGATTTCTACGATGAAATTTTCTATCTCAATATAAGGATAAAAACCTCGAGTACTTTGTCTATTTGGGATTTTAACTCCCTAATATATTCCCTCCGTTTCATAAAGATCTTCCCTTTTTTCGTTTAAGTGCGTTTTCAAAAGATCTTCCCTCTTTTACTTTATTCCTTATTTGGAAATTTTTTTCCCTTTTTACCCTCTCATGTCCCTATCATATGATCCATCATTATATTATTAATTCAATTTTACCCCCTTTTTCTCTCTTACTTTAACCCCTTTTTATTTGTTTATTATCTTAACCCCTTTCTCTCTCCTATTTTACCCACCCACACCCCACACAAATGGATCTTCCTTGGTATCTGTAGGAACAGTAACAAGGAAGATATTTAGGAAACGAAGGGAATAATAGGTAACTACTTTGTTACACCCTATAATACTTTCTAGAGTTCACTTCTCAAAATCCTCTACGAACTTGAGTTCCCAAGTCCCAACAATAGTTTCTATAACTATTGTTCTTCTCAAGCTTAAACAATAAGTTTTCTCTTGCTTCTCTGAAGCTCGCAATACAAGAATTTCGCTCAAAACCCTTAACCTAAAAAGAAATACATCTTCTGTATAACTTGAAAGAACAAAATAAAGGCGGTAAGAATGAACTCTCTTAGGAACAAAAGCACGGACTCTTTTAGATGCTTAGAATGTTTTTAGCTTTTATTAAACATACTTAGAAAATAAAATATGTCAATCTATTTACAGGAAACCAAGTAATAGATACTCTTCCATTAACTTCTTATAATTTAGGCCATTACTCGTTTTTTTTATATATATATAAGTTGTGACTTTTATTTAATTAAAGCCACCTGGGCCATCAAATGAGATGCCATACAAAATTTACCAAGATATTTAAAAAGAGAGCAAATGTGGCACTTAGGGCCATAACAGCAAAAGGAGTTGGGGCAGAGGATACGCAGGTCCAAGGCTGTAAAAAAGAGATTTTCAGTTCAGTTCATAACCAAGCTACAGAGTCATCAAAACGCGATAAAACCTTGTTTGGCGACGGAGTCAACAACAAGGTTTGTTTCTCTCCCTTTGTGAACCAAGGAGAAGCCTAAGCTTGCATTAAGAAAGCTCCTAATGAAGTTCATTTGAAAATTTAGGTTCCAAGGACCTTTGTGTTTCACCAGTGCGCCACTTTACCGCGTTTGCCGAGTCCGACTCAATAATGAGACTACATACTCCTCCGAAACCATATGCTTGGAAAATCTTGAGAGCTCGGTGAATTGCTAGAACTTTTACGTTGTCGATGTCCATAAAAGAAATGGGACTTGAAAAGACACGTTTGAAGTTCCCAAGATGATCTCGGGGCACACTGCCTATGGTGGTTCTTGAGACTATTGAATTAAGTGAGGCATCCACATTCCACTTAAGGTGGTTTGAGGGGGAGGAAGCCAACTATGCATTGATGAGCTGTCAAGGGAGAGAGGCTTTCTAGGCGAGCTTAGAGACCATTGGAGGCAGCGAGGATTTCTCATAATGTCATTGGATGTGTAGGGGAAGGGGTCTCCCCATCCGGATATCCATCAACTAAGCCGAAAAGAATAAGGTCTTGGATTTATGAGGTGGAACTAGCCATTTGATTGAAGCATCCTGCGTTTCTTTCCTTCCATATGGACCATGCTACGATGAAGAAGATGGAATGTCATATCTTTTTGAAAAAAGGGCCATGAGGGGTGGGCTTATATTGCTCATAGGCCAGTCGAATATAACCAGGGAATACCCACTCAAGGTCAGATAATTTCAGCCACCACATTCAGAGTTGATGAGTGAATGGGCAGTGGAGAAATAAATAATTGACATCCTCTTGATGCATCCCACATAACACGCACATAGATTCTGAGAGAGGGATGAAAACTAGCCTTGCTAGTTTGCCTCTAGTGTTTATCTTCTCAAGGATAACGAGACAAGTAAAGATCTCAACTTTATGGGGGACTAAGCCCCTCCACATCCCGCTAACTATGTCAGTTCAAGAAGATGAATGTGATTTAGCAAATTCCATGGTAACAGATCGATTTTACCGAAAAAGCACCGCTCTTGCAGGGTGTCCAAATATGAGAATCATGATCAAGCTGTGAGAGAGAGACTTGTTGTAAGGTATTGAGGAGAGAATCACGATCCTGCATATCTCGGAGTCGAAGAGAGTCGTTCCATACAAAGCTCCACTGCCATCCAATTCTGTCCCAAAAGCCAAACGAGTTTATAGTAGCATTTGGCGAAGAGCTGCTTCGAAATAATCTTGGGAAAGAGATTTTTAGCGGATGATCCCCGAGCCACAAATCATGAAAAAAAAGAGTTTCAAGCCCATTCCCGACTTTCTTCCTAATTTTCGAAGAGACAAATTTCCTTCCTTGGGAGTGTTTCAAAACAGATGAGCATATTACTTTCTATGGGACCCCAAACTTGGGGATTCCAAAATCTCGCGCTGCAAAGGTGCTGCCATATCCGAATTTTATTTGCACAATGTTACACCAGAGAGAATTAGGTTCCGTGACATATCTACTCCACAACCATTTGAGAAGAAGACCCAAGTTTCTTTCTTGTAAATTTTCGATTCCAAGACCGCTTAAAGACTTTGGTTGTTCAATTTGGTGCCACGCAATTGGGGGGGATGAAATTCTTTTTTTCAAGGGAGCCACACCATAAGAATTGGCATTGCATCTTTATTAATTGTTCGGCAATGCCCATCGGAATCGGAAATAAGGACATGTAGTACAAGGGGAGGCTTGACAATGAAGCCTTGATGAGAGTTGTCCTACCTCCAAGAGAAAGGAGATTTCCCTTCCAAGACGCTAGTTTTTTCTCTATTCTATCGATGATGGACTTTCATAAGCTCAAATGAGATGAGTTGCCTCCAATGAGAAGACCTAAATAAGTGAAAGGGAGAGTTCCTTGTTTACACCAAAGTGCCTTGGCAAGATCATGCATTAGTATGGAATCAACATTTAAGCCAATTATCATGCTCTTGTGAAAGTTTACTTGGAGCTCCGATGAGAGCTCAAATAATATCAACATTTTCTTGATTTTTAAAGTACTTCAAGTGAGGGTGGACAAAAGACTCGTATCATCCGCATATTGTAAGTGGAATTTTTTTGGCCACTAACTCCACTAACTAATCCAACATGCTAACTGAATATTATATAAAAACTTGGGAAACAAGTAAATGTGATAACATATATACTAGATGCGTATTCTTTTATTTTATTAAATAAAATTCGATTAATATTCATTTTTGAGGGAACCGATTAATATTCTTAATAAAAGGAATCCTAAGTAGAATAAACTTCTTTTCTAAAAAGATTCTTAAAAAGATATTTGACAAAATATTTTTATTTATATAGTAAAACTAAATCAGATTTAAAATCTATCAACTAACAACTTCCATCAATATAAGGAAACATAATTTATTACTCTTATACTCTATGGACACTTATTATTTCTCAAGTCACATGTTAGTTACTTCAAACTTAGTGTGTTCTTAAAGAGTGTTCCTTACACCAATGCGAAAGGGTCATCCCAACTAGGGAACAACTCCTAGATCCTTTAATAAATTCACAGCTCTTTGCCTTTACCTTTATTCATCCAATACATGAAGACATGTTAGAGGTGATCATGGACCGAGCCGGGTTTTGGCCAAAAAAGTAGTCCGTTTCGGGGCAAAAACCACGGGCCGAGCCAAGGTTCAGGCCAAGGTTTCGCACCAAATCCCGTTATTTCGGGTCGGACCTAGCGAGCTTTTCGAAGCGGGCCAAAATTTGGCCTTTTTCCAAATATAGGTTTCTCATGACCCGGAATTTTTGCCCAAAAAATCGGACCGAGCCTGACCGCGGACCGAAAAATCGTGCCCAAAACCCGCCCAATTATCGAGCAGGGCGGGGCTCATTTTGATCACCTCTAAGACATATACATACTAGTCACCTAATGCTACTAATCTTCATTCTTTGCCTGATTTATCATTAAGGGAGCATATTCACTTCAACCTTGATTAAGTTTCTTCACTTTCATCTTAACTTGAGTATTCTCTTTGTTCGTTTAATAATTAAGCTTGGATAACATAAACTTAATTAAACGTATATTTAATTATAACTAGTATGTCTTTTGTCAAATTAGTCATCTTCATTATTACGCAGCTATCCTCATACAAACGTTAATTAAAATCCTACTAAGAATCATCTATATCAGCGTCGTGAAATTGTAGGATCGTAATATGTGAACTAGAATTTTAACATTAATGGTTAAAATAATACTACATAGTCCCCCCCCCCCCTCTCCTCCTAAAAAAATACTACTTAGTACTTACTCTTTGTGGTATGTAATGGTAATATGTTTGTTTGTATAATAAGGAAATATCCTTGTCTAGATAGAGAAACAGAAGGGTGATGACTGGGGTTGCTAATTGATAGAGTCGATCGCGAGCACGATTCGACTTAAAAACTCGTTAAGCTCGTTAAGCTCTTACTTGACCCGTGCTCGTTAATTTTTTTGCAACTCAGCTCGAAATTCGACTCGATTCGAGCTCGATAAGCTCGACTTGAGCTCGACTCAATTGCATGCTAGCTCGTTAAGAGTAAATAAATGTAAAAATAGTTTTATCTTGATTTTCTTAATTTTTTTTGAAAAAATATTAAATTTACTACAATAATTACCAAAACACTAGAAAGATATTCAGGGATGATAAATTAAATTTTTGTTGGGCTTGGTAAGCTGATCCGTATACCTCAAGTTTTTAATAAACTTTTTTATTAAAAAAAGTAAATTTTTAAGAAAAATATACTTCCTCCGTTCCATAATAAGTGAAACACTTCTCTAAAAAAGCTCTCACATAAAAGAGAGAAGTGTTTCATTTATTATGGAACGGAGGAAGTATGTATGCTCGCGAGCTTGGTCGAATTTGATTGAGTGTGATCGAGTTGAGCTCGAGTTGCTCCCGAGCTGCTTAACTCGATTAGCAGCCCTAGTGATGAGTCTGATGACTGATAAACAACTCCTCATTCATGCTAGCCTTTTCCAAATTACTGTACAATTAAATGGCGCCAACGACCAACGGCTATATTTAACTGCTACGTTCATACTTTTATCAATAGATGATTAGATGTGGTTAACTAAACCCCTTAAATCCTTACTATCATCATGCACAGACAAATCAACCCTTTCGAAAACTCATGCACTTCTCATTACGAGTGGTCTACTCAACCAGAGAAACCCAGCTACGAAGCTCATCACATCCTATGCGAATACAGGCAACATCGAACTTGCACGCCAAGTGTTCGACAAATTGCCTATGAGAGGCGTGGATGCTTGGAATGCCATGATTGTTGCTTATTCACGAAAGTCTCTTCCTAGTGAAGTTGTGGGTGTTTTCTGGAAGATGATTTCTGAAGGAATTAAGCCTGACAGTTCGTCTTTTACAGTGGCTATTAAGGCGTGCACGAGCTCGGCTGATATGGAGATGGGGGAAAGAATTTGGCTTCAGGCGGTTGATTATGGCTACAAGGATGATGCTTTTGTTGGGTGTGCGATTCTGAGTTTGTTGACGAAGGGCGGGAAGATGGTGGAAGCGAAGGCGGTTTTTGAGGGGATGAAGAGGAAAGATCTTATTTGCTGGACGACGATGGTAACTGGGTTTGCAAAGAATGGGCAGGGGATGGAAGCGGTCGGAATATTTAGAGAGATGCAAAGTAGAGGGATGGAAGGAGATGGGATTGTCATGTTGGGGTTGATCCAAGCCTGCGCTGATATTGGGGATATGAAGATGGGTCTTTCTGTCCATGGACATATGATAAGAAAGAATCATCGGATGGATGTTGTTATTCATACTAGTCTCGTGGACATGTATGCAAAAAATGGACATTTGGGATTAGCATATAGCATTTTCTGTAACATGCCTCAGAGGAATGTTGTTTCTTGGAGTGCTTTAGTATCAGGCTACGCGCAAAATGGTTTTGCAAGGGAAGCTCTTGAATTGCTGATAGAAATGCAAAGAGTTGGATGCAGACCAGATTTAACTTCTCTTGTGAGTTCTCTTTTGGCATGTTCACATGTTGGATACTTGAAACTGGGTAAATCAATACACGCATATATTCTTCGTATGTACGAGTTTGAAAATGTTTCTGCCACTGCTGTGATTGACATGTATTCAAAATGTGGGGTTCTTTCATCTGCTCGTATTCTCTTTGATATGATAAGGTGTAAGGATGCCATCTTATGGAATGCGATGATTGCAAGTTATGGGATTCACGGACATGGAAAGGCTGCCCTCTCAGTCTTTCATGAGATGATGGAGACCAGATCAGATCCCGATGATGCAACATTCTCTTCTCTTCTTTCAGCTTTAGGTCATTCAGGTCTTGTAGAGCAAGGTCAGTACTGGTTCAATGAAATGATCAACAGATTCAAGATTGAGCCTAGAGAGAAACATTATGCTTGTATTGTTGATCTGTTGGCTCGTGCAGGAAAAGTGGAAGAAGCTCTTGATTTGATAAGTTCCATGGAAAAACATGAACCTGGGATTTCTATCTGGGCTGCCCTTTTGTCTGGTTGTCATAACCACAAAAAATTTTCCATTGGTGAGTTGGCTGCAAAAAGAGTTCTTCAATTACAGCCAGATGATTCTGGTGTTTACTCCTTAGTTGCAAATTTTTTTGCATCAGCAAAAAAGTGGAAGGAAGTAGCTGAGGTGAGGAAATCAATGAGGAAGGCAGGTATGAAGAAAGTCCCTGGTTATAGCATGGTGGAGGTGAAAGGTAAGCTCCATGCTTTCCTTATGGAGGATAAGAGCCATTATCAACATAAGCAAATGGTCGAGATTTTAGAGAAGTTGGACCACGAGATGAGAGCCATGGGTTATGTGCCAAAGACTGAGTTTGTTATGCATGAAGTTGAGGAGGTAGTGAAGGTGAGAATGTTAAGTAATCATAGTGAGAGATTGGCTATTGCATTTGGCCTCTTGAACACTGAAGTGGGGACTAAGCTGGTGATTACAAAGAATCTAAGAGTTTGTGGAGATTGCCATGAGGCAATCAAATATATATCAAAAATTGTCAACAGGGAGATTGTTGTAAGAGATGTGAAGCGGTTTCATCACTTCAAGCATGGTGTCTGTTCATGTGGAGATTTTTGGTGAGTTGTGAGTGCCAATGCTAAGGCTAGAGAGAGGTATTAACCCTTTTGTCAACTGATATGCATCAACTGTTGAGAAAATTTTTGGTTTTGGTATATACCCATCTATCTGTACCAGAAATGGTAGAATGATCCAATTGATGACGATTTGCAGTAAAACCTGACATTGTGTGTTACACTTTGCTGCATCACTACTGTCAAAACCATGGCTTTCACTAAAAGCAATCTTCTGAGCAGATTTTGAGATGGATATTATGCAGCCTTCAACTTGCAGGGGAAAGCCACTTGTATGAAGCAGAAGAACGAATTGAATGACTATTCAATGTTGAAGTAACTTTGTTTCATTAAGCACTTCAAAGGCTGTGTTTGTTAACAACCAGGATTTATGAGGTCGCAGTCCTGCAAGACGCCAAGACATACTTAACTTCTTGGGTTGATTCTATGATGTCCGCTGCACTTTGCCTGAAACTAATAACTCTCTGAAGGTGGCTTCTGGAACCGAACCTTATAATTTGGTGAGAGATTAACCCCACATGATGGAGATGTTTTATATTGTTTGAGAGGAAAGAGGGGTACTCCTTCATAGATCTTATTGGTGAGATTGGAATGTCACAGGCATTTATGAGGAGGATTGCACTGAAGCAATGCAATATATATTCAAGATTGTTAACACGGAATTTGAGAGATTTGTGGAGCAATTGCATTGCATCGCATCATGCGAAAGATTTTTGTTCCTGTGGCTTGGAACTAATTTTCAAGACAGGGATGCTAATGTGAAAACGTATAGGTGATTCAATGCCTTATATTCTCTTTTCTGAATAATCAATGCTGTATTATTACAAGTGATTGGAGATCAATAACCCCCTTTGGATATGCATGATACTTGATACATAAGTTTAGCTTGGTGCTCATTTGATGGGCATAATAACTTTCCTATTTACACGATGATCATACCAGTCATTCTCAGTAGTCAGTACTACTGATATAAAGTAGTCTGGATGGCCGAGCAACGTTGTAGAAAAATCAACTGTGAAGTTATAGATAGAAAGATTTCGGTGCTTGATAACGAACCTGATAAAGTTATAAGCATGTTAGCGACATACGGTTTCACAGTCTGCAGAAAGGTGTAACATGGAACAACAAGTTGAAGAAGAATCACTATCTACTACTCTTTTGTAGATGTAACATTGGAATATTCACATTTATCGAGGCACAACTTTGAGCGATAATATATCTAATTGCATAACAGTAAAAATTATAAACAAATATATATTTGGAAAATGTATACTGTGACGATCAAACAAGATTTCACATTACTATATTTTTTTAATATATAAATAACAATTAATGTTCAAAGTGTATTGGATGAATGGTACCCAAAACCAACCTGTTACATCTAGAGAGAAAAAAAAAAGGAGAGAGTGCTTTAGTGGATCAGTCATCTTTTGATGTTGAAATTGGACAATGCTATGAACAACAATGTTGGATGAGTATGGTCTGAATTTTGAAGAAAACCAACAAAAAAAGTAGTGCAGATCATATCTTTAGTATCCTAATATATCTCTAAGCTAACACTTTTCATATCTTTCTTTTGAGGAAGTTCCTCGGCACAGGCATCACTTACGATAAAAGACCTTTATGTTTGGCTTATAATCACCCAAATCCTACCAAGTATAATCTCCATTCCTTTAGGAAATCGTGCATTGGACTTGTAAGCTGTAACAATTTTGATCTATACTTAATTGTTCTTCCTTCTTAAATTTTATGATTTTCTATTTTTATTTTATTTTTTTATCTTTAAGCTTTCGAACACACTATAGAAGTACAATGTGATTATTCGTCTCCTACTCTAGATTACAAATGAGTGAAATGACAAATTCAAAACCTTAAAGTTGAGCTTAGCAGTAAACGCAAGCATCAATCAGATATCTTCCTACTTTTTGTTAGCCCAATATTTCTAACTAATTACTATCACGCTCCTAAAAGGAGCACCAAAGACGAAATAACTCATAATTTAAGCGTATTTTAAGTAACCACCACCTCCACTATCAATAAATGAAAGGTTGTCTAATCAGATCACTAACATTATAGACAAGAATTCAAAACTTACATTCTTTTTTTATATATTCGACTTAAATATCGGAGGAAAAACCATTTCATATAATCTACTAAATCTCGCTTTGATTACAAATTAAGTTGTTGATCAAAACACTTTGACAACAATTGTCGGAAAGACTCGAAAGGAATCAACTGGTGACCTAATTAAGAAGCGGCTTACAAATTATCAATTCGGACCAGTATACAGAGTTAATTTATACTAAAGTTCCTTTATAAGACGTAAACACTTGGAATAATGCTCCTTTAATCAATTGCGTGAGGGTAAGATGGAATATTGTTGCTTGCAACTTTCAAATGTTGTAAATTGCCAATGACCAATTTAGGAGAAAAATTCAGGCTAATTGTATAATTTGTCATAAATTTCTCTCAGAAACATACCCAATTATATGAATGACTGCATCGATGTTGTACATAGCATTAATTGATGAAGGTGAGTATGTTAGCATTAGAAATATACAGAATTGCATTAATTGATGAAGGTGAGTATGTTAGCATTAGAAACATACAGAATTGCATTAGAAATTTAACGCGTAGCATAGAGATTTCCAATTTTTCCTCTTCATAAATCAAAGGACATGTCAATTATAAGGAGAGAGGGACAATTATGGACAATTTATGTCCACTAGACTTGGCTAGTTGGCCTGGCCAACTTTAAAACATATTCACACCTCTCTGGTTCTCTCTTAAATGGTAGTACAAGCATTAGGTATATCTTGAAGATGGAATGGCCTAGCATGGTCTTCTTTTATGACCATTGCAGATGCCATTAAAATGTGAAAATCTATAGATATAATAGATAATCGTGACTAGACTGACCTTATCTTCGCTAGCTCTCTGTCTATCGTATGAACAATTATTTCAAGGAAAGACGGAACTTGATTGAGTTGGTAGTCAAACAGATACCGCCTTCAGCAGTGAAATCTACCGAGGTCAGGTAACCAGAATCACCAACTGTAAATCACTTGCGGAGTAAAACAAGATAGGTTGTACATGGCCATCGAAATCTGCCGTTTAACCATAGGCTGCTAACAGCTTCAACTTCAAAGGGATCAAATATGCAAGTGTAGTTGCATTAAAACATACCATATATGATAGCCTTAATGGAAACAAAGATATGTTTCAAATAACATAAACCAATTATCAGAGTTGCAAAAAGATCTAGCACCAACAAGCCCATACATTAACCTGGTTCCATCCCTTCATTCTAATCCCCAAACACCAAACACCAAACACCAAAAGAAGGGATGGATACCCTTCACCATTTTCATCAAGCTGAAACGAGAAAACAGGTTTTTGGCACTAGCAGCCTTCACCAATGAATACCTCAAAATGTTTGTATTGATTTAAAATTGTAAAAGTCTTGTATAATTTCTTTCATCACCTTCTCAGAGCTTGGGTCTGAAGATTCTGATTATCTTCTAAAAGACGGTCATACTCGAGAAGCAAATCAGCAGCTTGTTTCTGAAGAGCAACTACGTGAGCATCTGCAGTCTCAATTGTCTTGTCTTTTTCTAGTGATTCAATCTTTAACTTCTTTACTTCATTGCTTACTTTCGATAGCTCGTCTTGCAGCGCCGTTATTTCTTTCGAAGCCTTCTCTTCCTTGTCCTTCAGCTGTTGCTTTTCTTTCTCGAGCTTCTCCACTTCCTCTTTTGATGATCCAACCTTGCTTCTTATATTGATGAGTTTACGAAGATAATGGTGCATACGATCGATTAAGAAGCCAAGAAACAAAGTGAACCCTGCAAAGAATATAAACATTCTTTGTTTAATGTCTAACTCGGTAATCAAGATATCTATAACCGCATTTGCAGTCCAACTTTGGTGAGAGCATATATGACTGCTCCACTTCTTTCTATCAATTTTTTTACAAGGAAAGAGAAAAGAAAAACCATTTTGTCTGTAAGATAGCCCTGATACAAGTTGAGATATTAAGCACTATCAACAAAAGTCACACAAATTTAACACATCACCAATTTGGCGGCATTCAGAAAAAGAAGAGCAATAGAGCTAGAGTTAATTATATGAAAGACTGATATTAAAGTATTACTAAATCAATAGCCACATACGGTTGGAGCTGAAGTGATAACATGCCAACTTGACAGCCAGCTTTAGGCTGTATGCCTTCAGACCTTTCCAAACACCCAAAAGCAGAAGGCCACTCATTCCTTGTAGAATTCTCTCTTTCTCCATACACTTCTTTATGCTAAAACATACTCCCCTGTCCCTATATAGATTTTTCATTTCTAATTTGAGGCACTATTCATAGGTAAAGAAAATCCTCAAAAAAAAGCCAATACATAAGATAAAACATAGTCATGTGAGGTCTTATTTTATTCGTCTCATTGTGTACATTAGAAAAATCAAACTTTTACAATTTTAACTTGTATGTAATTAAGGATATTCACGATACAAAACGTGCATTGGAGAAATGGAAAATCTATCGGGTGATGGAGGGAGTAGTAATTAATAAAAATGCTGCTATATTATTGGTCAAATTTCTAAATAAAGGACTACAATATACATTAACGTGCAGTCATAAATGCCAAAGTTCTAGTATACAAATCAAAAACCAAGCATGGCTCGAGTACTATGTTATATGCATAGCACAGACATGTTCGAACAGGCCCAACACTCACCGGCTACTTGAGGAGTAGGTTCAAGGCATTGCAGCAAATTTAGTGCCCAGTCAACTGTGATCCATTCACTTCAGCAACCGACTCTAATTCTGACATAGTATATCCACTTGAACTGTAGGGCACATTAAAAAAAGCACTTTCGAAATGGCCACTAGAGGCCATGTAAGAAAACACATAAGCACTTTATTGCACTAGCCAGATAAAGGCTAGAAGGTCTATAGGGATAGCTAATGGACCCTAGAAGGTCAATTAAACAAAATGTTTTTCAGAAGAAGAGCCACTGCCAGTCAAAAAACTGTAATTCCAGTAACATCCAATCATTCATATCTGATCTCATTTGTGTATATCTAGCAGGAGACTTGTATTTACTACGATAGTAATTCTTATATCTACAGTTGCAAGCATCAACTGATCCACACTTTCTTCCTCCAAAAAAATCAATGGGACGAAGCAGAACAAGAGTAAGCAGCACAGGTTTTCAAATTGATGTACTCAATTTACACCATCTACTCTGCCCTAAGAGCCATACTTACATGGACTCTTCAGTTTACCTCAAGTACCCATGTCAGATCCTTGACACTCTGACGTGGACACTTCATTTTGGATCAAAATCATTGAAAATTTACATAGAATAGCAGAGTCAGACACTTGGACACGTACCCATGTCAAACATGGGTATACGAGTCCAGGTCACATAAAGAGCTACATGACCCAAAAAACGCTGGATGGTTCAAGATCATGACAGATCATAATATCATTTTTCACACTGAAGAACTAGGTGTAAAGTGACAATAGAATGTATCTGTTAATATGCCATTCCAGCTACCAAACTCACTTGAAAACCATCAATCCTATAAAGAGTAAAAGACCTGTAAATCGTCCAAGTGTAGAAATGAAATAGTCTACTTTACTTGGTTTTAAATTTGAACCTAAGACCAAACATTACTCAACAGCAGGCTCATTTGACTAATCAGAAAGCATGCGGGGTAAATATGTTGAGTGTTGACACTGTAAAATGGATGAGATCGCCCACATAGGACCTTTCTGTGTTACTCGAACACTTCAATAGTTCAATATACCTAACATAACCGTGTCAAATCCTTGACTCTCAAACATGGGTATGGACACTTGACACTTGAATTAGGGTTGAAACATCAAGTTTCAACACTCAAAACACATACCGATTCTCGAAATGTACGTGCGTCCGAGTGACATTTGGAGCCTTTCAAAAGAAGCAAGTCTTCTGAGCTATTCATAGCAGTTGAAGTTTTGAGCAGCCATGCGCATATCATAACAGTTATTCATAGCAGTTGAAGTGTTTGAAGACTTTGAACAGCCATGTGCATATCATAACTTGAAATACTCAACTAAGAACACTTAGAAAATCCTTGCACTAACTCACCTTATTTTCACTTATTTTAGGAAAGATAGGTTCCAATAAGTCCAAATGATGGTGCAAGAAACACACCCTAAAATAACTCAAAAAGCTGCATTACAATCAGATGGTCTGTGCACCTCAAATTGTTTGGACTGCATCAAAATACAGAACTAGAAAAAACCATCCCCTCTAGCCTTTAGACTAAGTCAATAAGAGTTAGTAAACTAATGATGTTTTCCCATCTTAAAAACAAATGTCTTCAAGTCTAGTTCATGCTTACAGATCCTCCCTAGCCTTTAGACTTGACCCTTTAACCTACAGACAGCTTTTGAAACCATAAATGTAAAGCTCATATCTCATACAATTCTCAAGAAAGGAATTATACTTCAGCAATCCCTTAGGATTAGCAAAATAGAAGTCTAAAATATTTATAAAAAAACATTACCGGCACCCAAATTCGTATAGATTATAAATGTTCCCATCCAAAGAAATCACCCTTTGAAAACCAGACAAAGAATACAAACCAAAATCTCTTACAACACACATTCCCAAATCACATATCCTGTTTTGTCTCAAGATACTAGAAACCGTAATGCGAAATGCTAACTATGTTATCCTCACACTATACTACAAACATAGAAATTGGCTTGTATGGTAAACCACATTTTAAAATGCAACTTCGCTTTACAATATTTGGGTTGGATTTTTCTGATCAAATTAATATATAATAGCAGCATTTGGTGAGTGGTATACTAAATCAGCATACTGGCTTTTTTTATGATAATTCCCAAAACGCCAGAATTGCTCTTTCATCCCATGATTCAAGTAGCACTGTAAGCCTTGGTATCTTAATGGCTAAAATTATAGCTAACCATGTACTACAGAAATTGCTTTCTTCACAAGCTAGTCGAACCTCCTAACACTAAACCCTCACGACTATGTTGCTAGTTGTCGCCTTGTCGGCCATGCCTATCCATCTCTCTCCCGTGACAAATTGATAATACATCATAAAAACAAATGAACATGGAATCAAATACAAGGGAGTTTCCTAATACACACAACCCTCAAGTATAGCAAGAAACTAGAGATACAACCCCCCAAAATCAAACTATATGATCTCTCCCTATACCACTAATAGTACAACTAACCACTATTTTACAATGCCAAATGCCAGTGTCATTAGTTTATACAAGTTCCACTATTAATCAGACACACATGCGAGCGCGCGCAAGCACACACACAAACAAAAGAGCCCCTAAAATGTTTACCTTACCATGCATAACAAATATTACAAATTACAACTTCCAACATCAACCAAAACCAATAAAAAATGCAACATTGAGGGTGTAAGCCACAATCTAGTTGAAACACACCAAAGCAACAAAAAATTCATTTGAAAGAAAGAGAGAGAAATTAAGATCATACCCATAAGTGAAGCCTCAAGCAAGTGGGTCCTCCACAGAACTTGATCCATGGGTGACATAGTACCAAGTTTAGCACCCTTGTTCTGGATCTTAACAATACTCATTAAACTAGACAGCAAAATGACAGACATTGTACCAGCAATTGTCTTTACAGTTGCTGGACCTTTCCCCATTTTCACCTGATCCAAGCTCTTCATAACCAGCTCTCTTAATGGTCCTACCTTCACCAACAAAAGAAAAGCCACAAGACCTTCCACAAACAAAACCATAAACAACAGCTGAATCATCTTTTTCTGAGATTTTTCTTCTTCTTTTTGTATTAGTTTTTCTAAGAAAATCCACCTTCATGTAATTTAAGGGTGGAAGAATACAGCTAAAGGAAAAAGAAAAATGAGAAACCCAATTCAGAGAATCTTTTAGAATCCATAAAAGTAGCATGAATTGCAAAACTAGAAGAGGTCTTCAACACACCCATTAAGCATAAAAATGGCAAATGAAGAGTAAAATTACCAAATTAAAGTTGAAATCCTAACCAAAACCCACTTAGAAGCAACAGAAGAAAATAACCAAACAAAAATTTATAAAAGGTTAAATCTTTCAAAAACCCAAAAATAAATAGTTAGTCCATGTCAATCTTTACAAAAGAAACTGCTAAAACCCTTTCAACAGAAAGCAAGGTTCCTTAAGATAAAGACCTGAGTTAGATCTGTGAATTATGCAAATTTTAGCAAATAAATACTGTATTAATTAAAGTTTTTTCATTGGTTTAAGGGGAAAAAATGAACTTTTGGGGGAATTAGTAGAAGGGTTAGCTTATGAAATGCCCTTTTTCTTTGAAAAGTGAAACTGAGATGAGGGTTTTAGCAATTAGCAGTAAAAAAAGCAAAGAGAAAGAAATAAGGTGATTAAAGAGTGAATTACAAAGGAAAACAGTGATTAGAAAGTAAGAATGTGCTTAAAATGGTGCAGGAAAACAGAAAATGGATTCCCAAAGCCAAAAGAAGAGTGGGGGGAGACAGAGTGTCAGAAAGAGTCGTAGTCTCATAGAGAGATAATAAGCTGCTTTTGGAATTTGGTTTTTCAGCCAACTACAAGTTGTACTCTCACATCTAAATTGTACATCTTCACTCGCTATTATTGTGCGACGCGTGTTACTTTGATATGAATTATGATTCCTAAATTCCCCTTGAGCCCTTAATTGCTAAAGATTAACAAAGATAATCCCACTGTTTGGTTTAATTACTTAGGAAATTCCCACTTTGAAATTTATATATATACCTAAAATGGAATTAGATTTTTTGTTCATGTTGTTGGAATTTGCAAGTCTAAAAATTTAACACATAAGTAGGATTCGGAAACACGTGGTGGGTTTTGGATATAATTGTGGGAATCACATCAGTATAGTCTCACGTCAGCATACTAAGAAGAAACAAGCAAAATGTTTGGAGCTTCTGCTCCTTGGACAACGAAATCAGCATTTCACAGTGGTGGGATAGGAGCTCGCGCTCCTAGTTTATAGAAGAGCATGTTTTTGCTTCTTCATGAGACGCTTTTGACAGTGGGTTGTTTATTAGTACTTATCTGCTACAAAGCTTGTTACCTTTAGCTAGTTTAGAATTTTTGAGGTTTATCATATTTGCCTGATTAGTTATTAATTCTTTTAATCTTTTAGAAACATGAATATTATTATAGTTTCTAATTATCTTATCTTATTTTATATGGTGATAAGAGATTAGTATATCTTGTAATATATGAAGAGTTCTTGGATCTAGGATCTTCCAGCACATATATATTAAACTCAAGTATAGGGAGGAATTGCAAATAGCCTTAGAGTACTCTTAGGTTTGTAGAACAAAGTTCTTCAAAGGAGTTGACATTTCATGGAATTCATATATGTAGTCCCCTATTACTATCTAAAGACCTTGGATCTTGATTGTTGTGAGATAAAATGCTTAATCATTCTTCCTACAGCCAAGATACTCACTGATAGGAGTTATCATGCTCAAAGTTAAGAATGACTCAAGCATCAAGAGTGTGTCTAGTTAATCTTCATTCAATGAGAGCTTCCATAATATATCCTTGAATCGTTTAGTTGGTAGGTTGGATTTATCATTCATGTTGTTAAGGGGGTTCCCTTAGCTTATGTGAAGGGCCCTCTTCTCCATCTTATGTTAAGTGCGAGAACCCCCAGGTTAAGGTTTTTTTATTTTGTTGAATTGGTGGGAGTATTTCCCTTGACATAGACGATCTCTTTTCAATATGTGATCATGCGGGAGAAGAAATGATGGGTTCTCTTAAGAGTGTTTGTAACAATCCGCTGATAACCACAACTAACTAATTAAATTGGTAAAAGCTTTTCACGAACTCTAATGGTTATTACATGCTGGAATCACACCATTAATATGGCTAAATTGACTTAAAAGAACATGAGAATTACGAATAAATATAATTAAGTTTACCCAAACATTATCACATTTACAATACCATAATACTACTCCCTCCATCCCATAATATAAGTCCTAAGTCCGTTTTTACGCGGGAATTAAGGCAAATAGAATCTAGTTTAGATAATATACATAGATTCACTTGTACAGGGAAGGACCTAAATTGGTTCTTAAAAAAATTAAAAACAGTTGTTGAACTTGGTTACTTGGGCGGAAATGAATATGGAGAAGCTCAATGGTTTTGTGCGGTAAATGCATCTAACTACAGCTTTTAATAAACCAAGTTACCACAAATCCATCATTAACAATATCAACCAATGAAATCACTTCATTTATTTCTATAACCAATAAATCTCACATGAATTACACTTTCTTACAGGCAAATCCAGTGGTTGTGAACAAATCACACCAATTTCCCTCCGTAAAATTTTTGGGGCAAAGGGTTCCATGAGTTTAGTATAAACACATGGGGCATCATATTCATTTCTTCACCTCCTCATTACAAACACAACCAAACTTCAAAAAAAAAAAAAATTGTACAACATCATCGCCTGCTCCTTCATGGCTTCAGAGTGGAACTTGAATGACGCTTGGTCTCCAAGTGACTATGATGAGAGTGACACTGATATGGAGCGGTTGGGCTTCCAACTGGACATCAATGAAGCACCACCACTATCAAACAATGAAGAAATTCTAGCACTTCGTTACAAGCTGAAAAACAGGCTCAGCAGTGACAACAAGTTACAAGTCTTGTTGTTCCTTCTCAACATAGCAAAAGAAGGTAAGTTGCAATATGGCAGTATGAAATTAGCTTCAACTCAATTTAATGTTGCAACAAAAACTGTCAGTCGTATTTGGAATACAGTAAAACATTTTACGAATGCTAAGGTGTAGTGTTGAGGGAAAATCGCACTTATGTGGTAGGAAGAGAATACAAGTCCAGTCAAGTGACATAACAAAACTAACAATGGGGCAGAGATCTTGCATTAGAAATCTTGCCACATTAATTGGTGTTTCAAAGATCACAATCCATAAAATGTTTCAAAGAGGACTCATTAGGCCACACATAACCCATTGCACCCTGGTTTGAAGGAAGCCAACAAAAAAATCAGGTTGCAATGGATCTTTGTGCACTTGGATGAAAAATGGTTTTACTTGACTAACAAATCTCAAAGAGTTTATTTAACTAAAGATGAGCCGGGTTAGTCAAAGCAGCCAGTAGCAGTAAGTTCATTCCCAAGGTCATGTTCACAGCATCGGTGGGGAGGCCTGGATATAATGATGAAGGCCACTGCACTTTTGATGGGAAAATTAGAATTTTCCCATTCACTTATCAAGAACCAACAAAGAGAGCATAAAAAAACAGAGCAAGGGGAACTATGGTCACCAAGGTTGTGGAATCAGTGAACCACATGGTCACTAGAAGCATGCTTATTGAACAAATCACACCAGCCATCATAGCAAAATGGCCACAGGATGATGGGGGGCCAAAAACAATCTTCATCCAACAAGACAATGCCAAAGCTCACATAACACAAGAAGATCCACAATGGCAAACAATATGTGAATAAGATGGGTTTACTTTCATTTTAATCCAATAACCACCCAATAGTCCAGACCTGAACATCCTAGACCTTGGATTTTTTAGGTCCATTCAATCACTCATGCACAAAAAGATGCCAAAGGACATTGACAGTTTGCTAGCTGTTGTCAACCAAGCTCATAATGAGCTAGACCATAAAACTTTAAGCAGTGTTTGGTTATCTCTTCAATATGTTATGAATGAGATATTGAAAGTAGGTGAGGAAACAATTATGATCTTCCTCATGTAAATAAGAAAAAAATGGAGAAGAATGACATTTTAGAAGAACAAATTAATTACTACACCAATGTGGGCAGTTGCTGATGCATGAGAGAGGGTGGTTAATGGGGCTTCAAGCTCCAATGCACAAGGAGGTCAATATGAAGCTATGTAATTGCAGCAAGTAGTTTGGTAGGAAAAGCAAGTTTTTTTTTTGTGTTAGTTTTCTAGGCAAATGTTTCAAGGTTGTTTCACCAAGGCAACTGTAGTGTTTAATGAAGTTGTTTGCTTAATAAAAAAACTGTCTTTTGTTCAAGTAAGTTGGTTGTTTATGAACCATGATTCATGCTTGAAAAACGTAGCTTAAAAAACTTACCAATTTGTGGCTTAAAAAAATTAGCAAGTTTAGTTGTAATCTCATAAGTTCCCAAATTTCATCAACTAAAGTGAAGTAACTCTTCAATCAAAACCCCAATTGCCTCAATCAGTCAACAAAGTTGGACTAGTGGCATAAAGGGCAAAGAGAGAGCAATTCTTCAATTAGAATGTTTCAATCTCAAAAAATTTACATCATTGATTACACTTACTTCACACAATTGAAACACAAAGTATCCACCAAAGTAGAAACATGATTCATAAACAACCAAAGTTATGAACAAAATGAGGGCTACATAATGATAACGAACCCAACATTATTCAGAGGCCAACATATTAACCCAACACATCACAAATTACGGTTACATATAAAAATAAACCCAAATTCATTCAAAATGCAATATTGTCATCCCTATTTAAACTAAGTCATAATTGAAGCATTAGATAACATAAACCAACAACAACAATAGGATTAAAGAAATAAAATAAACCCCAAATTCATCATAAAAAAGCACAAAAAAGCATAACAGATCAACATGTAAAGCAAAAAGTAAACCAAACCCAAATCATCAACAACCAGACTCATGATCACTAACATCATCGTTAATTTCTTTTCCTTTAATCTGAAAATTGAAGAAGATGAGGATTTACCAGATGTCTTTTTTTTTTTTTTTTTTTTTTTTGCATTTTCCCCCTTCTTATAGATCATCATCATCATCCCTTATCACAATCACCTCAGAGTCTGAATCACCTTTTTTCCATCATTTTCTCTATCATCAACCAACTCAATTGTTTTTGATTCATCAGATCTATCATTGTAGCAATGGATCCCTTCACAATTTGGCCCCAATTTGCAGTAGGGATATTCGGAACATGAATATGTGGCATTTTATACATCATCAATAGATTTAAGCGAAAATTCGTGACTCGTGACAAGAAATTAGAGAAAATACAAAGTTCAAGTAAAAAATTGAAGAAGACAATTAGATTTACGAACTCATATATGGATTTATAAAAAAACCAACACATGGTTGCGTTTAAATAAGAGATTTATGAATAATTTTCAACCCGGAATCTATGTATGGATTTAAATAAGGTTACACTAATGAAGTCAAAAAAATCGAAAGAAAACTTTACTTGAAGATGGAAATTCATGTCTAAAAACATTGAAAATCATAAAATAAGTTGAAGAATTCAAATCATTATTGAAGAAATTCACGCATCTGAAGAAAATCAAGCATCGCATTTCTAGAGTTCTATATGAACAAGGGACTTTGAACCCAAATGGTAGAGAGAGAAGTGAAAAAGAGGAAAGTAGAGGAGAGAGAAAATGATAACCATTGATAAACGAGTTAATGAGGACTGTCAACACGTAGACTAGGGAAGTGAGCAGGGGTAAAAGATCTCATTTTACATTAATACTGGTGCATTGGATTCATAAAATAATTAGGGTATAATGGGAATTTAATTTTCTGCATGAGGGTATAATAGGAATAATTTATGGTTTTAGTTAGCAATAAGACTTATATTTTGGGACACCATGTAAGAAAAGGAGACTTATATTATGGGACAGAAGGAGTATAAAACATAAGTTATAGAAAGTAACATAATTAATATAAGGTATTATATCTAAAATAACTCGTCCTTCATTAATACACTTCACTTAATCCTAAGGTCGCTTGGATTCGTACCATGGGATTGCTGCAAAATAAAAGAATTTGGACAAGGACAAGTTCACAAAACAAAATCAGCTTACGCTGGTACACAAACCATTCTAGAATATAGTAAGGCGGTTGAAACTAAAAGAGTTATACTCCGCAATTCCATTCAGGGAACTCAGATTTATTTGGAAAAAGTAAGTTTAGAAAAAACAACTCACCACATGCTTATCACAATATCACAAAACATGGCATTTATAAATTTGTATTTCGGGTGAATGAAGACAAAATAA
The DNA here is from genome assembly GCF_026745355.1 of Beta vulgaris subsp. vulgaris. NCBI lineage: Eukaryota > Viridiplantae > Streptophyta > Magnoliopsida > Caryophyllales > Amaranthaceae > Beta > Beta vulgaris. The sequence continues at coordinate 43,538,658 of NC_079208.1, forward strand.
GAATACTCTTGATATTGACCTCCACACATTTTGAGCTTATACCCCTACTAAATTTCTATACTTGCAAGATTTAATAGGACATTCCTCCATATAATTTACACGTGTAACCATTTTGCCGCAATAAACTGATTCAAATAACACATTCTTGATCACAAAATTTTGTTTAGCCAAGCTTTTAGAATTTTATTTCCTTTAATAAATCACTCGAGGACTTGAGAAGTAGTTGGATAGCCTAGGGTCAATAGTATTATGGCTATGAGGCGCTAAGGAAAAAAAGAAAAGAAAACATCCATACAAAATAAGCCTCCATTATAGCTACAATTTGCTAACTAAAAGTGGGTTTTGTGATTACATATATATGTCAATGTTTTTAGGTCAAAATTATAATGTAGTTATAACTCTAATAATAATCTTTAGATATCGTCTTTCTAACAATATATTAACAAAAAAATAAGATTCAAAATCTAGTGGCTTGAATTTTCTACACCAATGCCTAAAAATGTTGTTTTTAGGTTCTTAGAGAAATTCTTGAAATAACTACCATAATTGTACTTCAAATAATCACTAGTTTTTGTCCTGAGCCATACGCCCCGAATTATTTAACGACGTGTATTTGAATTTTGAAGTCTTCAAAAAAAAAAAAATACTTCCTCCGTTCTTTTGCTATTACAACAATGAAAATTTTACACTATTCACTGACCACCCTTTCACTATCTCTTGTGATTTTAACGTAAGGAAAAATATAGTAATGTGGGATCTTGTTAGATTCGTCTTAATTTATACTTTCAAATATCTAATTTGTATATTTTCTAAAAAGTAATTAAAGATATTAAAAGTATTATGCATTGGTAAGCGTGAAAACGTTGTTGTTGCAATAGAAAAAGAACGAAGGTAGTATGTCTTTAAATGATTTTTTTCCCCACAAAGACCAACATGAGCATTGTATTGTAGCTGGTTAGTGCATTAACATATCAAATTATAGGTCATGGATTCGAGTCTTGAAACACATATTTTTATTGTTTAATGTCTCATTTGATTGTTTGGAGGAGAGGAGAGTACATGTGGCAGCATGACAATTGTTTGTCTTAGAATTGAGCCAATTCCAATACAATTCTAACCATGTTAAAAAACCTCTCTCCAATCTCACCCCCCCTGTCATTTTAATTTATGGCACAACAGAATTCTCACCCCCTCCCCGTAAAAATTATGATTCTCTCTCTCTCTTCCCCCGAGCTTCGTGATTTCCCCTCTTTCTCTAAAATGAACACACAACGATTATGCGATTGATCTCATAAATTGAAGGACCGATTTTGCGGTTGATCTCAAAGATTCAAGGAACAATTTTTGATCTCACAAGATTCGATTGAAGGCACGATCATTATTTTTCACCTTTTTTCAACTATGAAATCTTATTCTTACTTATGTAATTAGGTGTAATCCCCTGTAAATTTATGAATTTTATAAATATATTTTACTATGTATGTATGTATGTATGTATGTATGTATGTATGTATGTATGTATGTATATATATATATATATATATATATATATATATATATATATATATATATATATATATATATATATATATATATATATATATATAATTTAGTTTAAAATAATTTATTTATTTAAAAGGTTGACTATATATTTTGAAAGTAAAAGGAATTATTCTAAGAATTTAAAGAAGTTAAAATATTTTATTAAGGCATGCTTTGAAAAACAATTTAAAATACTTTTTGGATTTGCAAAGGGATTTTAAATGGGCTTGAGGAACCCAAATACTAATTGGACTAGGAAAGGAACTTCTAGTGATGTTAGGAGTTTTATTCATCAATACTATTAATCATTCAACTCTACTTAAAACCCAATTACCTTTTCCTAAGCCCAAAATGAAAACATACCTATAAATACTTTAAACCCAAATATTTTACCCATACAAATTTTCTCTCTCCTCCCTCTTTCACACAAAAACCGGTGCCTAATATACTATCTCCTCCACATTTTCTTCTCTTCCAAGAAATACTTTCTTCCTCAACAAGAAATCCCCCACTTACACCATCACCACCGCCGACCACCATGCTGCCGCTGCTGCTACTATCACTCCACTGCCGGCGCTTTCTTGTTCTTCCTTCTTGTGTTGGTTTGATTGCTTTTCTTCCTCCTCAAGTTTCGATTAAAGATTATGTTTTTAAGATTTGTTTTAGTACTAATTACATTTAGAAGCTTTAATTTACTGATTCAATGATGAATCTATGATTGTATAAATTATGTATTGAAAGAATAAAAATTCAGGTTTGATTATTATGTTTAAATTGGAATTTTAATTATCAAAGCATGGATTTTTAGGATGTTAAAGATTGGAAAATCATAGTAGTATGTTATAAACTATGAAATTGATTAAACTTATGAATTTAAGCATATTTAAGTATGTCTAAAGGGAGTTTTAACAAATTATATGTTGCTGGAATTTTAGAAAGATTGTTATTAATGGAGTTTTATGGATTTTATTGACTAGTATAATAGTATTATGTTAGGGAGTATAAGTAATTGAAGTTTCAATGATAAAAACAACTTTTAAATATTTTTAAAGGAGATTTAAGCTATTTTAAAGTTGCTGGAATTTATTTGGAGTATTGATTATAAATTTTATTATTGGTTGTTTTAGGCTGAGAGTTCTCTGTAGGCGACTTTTAAAGTTGTTAATGTGACCTATCAATTTTTCTATACTAGGTACGTACATACGTATGTGTTGTGTGATGTAGTATCATGATTTTAGGAAGGAAAGTTATGTAGTATCATGTATAGGAACTTTATGAGTTAATATATGATTGCTAATATGATTGAATTTTACATGTTTTATGCCTGTGTGCAAACATGTTAAGTATGAGATTTAATTATGAGATTTATATCATGGTTATATGGAAGATTGATGCAAGCATGTTGGTTGAGAACTTTATTTATTAAGTCATCAGATGGGGGAATTAATATATTTATTGGTTTGGACCATGATTGAATCATGTGTTCCCTTATATTATTATTTTCACTACTCTATGAGGACCATGGGCCTTATTTGGTAAGTTGTTAATTTATACCTTTTAAAGGTAAGTTGGTTGTTGGCTAGGTTCGACAAATAAGAAGGATTAGATTAAAGAAGGAATTAATATTGGGTTGTAAGTTGTATGATCACTTAATTAATCCTAAGATAAAAGAAATAAAGTTGTGGATGTTTGATTATATTTTATCTGTGTTGCTTGTGTGTCATAACAAGTAATAAATTGTAAATCACGTAAAGTGAAACTTGGATAGTAATAAACTTTAGACTGGGCACGTCTGAAGTTGGACAATCATGACTTGGTGTACATGGTGAGCGGGACATGGCTTTTCTAGGAATCGGATTGATCATCATTCCTATTTTTATTCAAAGGTTCCTCGATATCGTAGGTCATGAGAATACAGAGTCGCTCCCGTATTTCATCTTCCAAAGGGAAGACTGGTTTTTAGTTAGACAACTCAGTCTAATGACTTATACAGGTGTGCAGATGATGCAACACGAGGTTCCTCGATATCGTAGGTCATGAGGATCCATTCTTGGTGATTGCAGTTTCTTCAGTGCATTGACATATACAGGTGTGCAGATGATGCAACACGAGGTTTCGGGAATAGAGAGCTTGTGTAGCGTGTTGATTTATTTATTGTTTTAAAGTTGATACATTTATAGTTAAGTTGGTTTGGAGTTAACATTAACATTGTTGTTTGGTTTTAAAGTTGACTTTGTTATTTATTATATTTCAATTCTAAACTTTGTTATATGTTTTTTCCGCTGCAAAATTCTGAATAAACCGATACGTTATCGCATGAATGATAATGCTTTGATGATTCTCTGATTTTATATTTGAAAAGTTTTTTGGAAAAGAGAGAATTATCAGGATGTTACATCACGTTTATATTGAATTATCAAGGTTCTACATCATTAAGTTTATGATTTTTTTTCCCCTTTTCATGATTAGATTTGTGAATTTGATGTTTTTTCGGCTGTGATTGTCATGGATCTGGCAAAATTAGGGTTGTTGCTCGTGTCTCTGTCTCATCTATTGTTGTTACTTCACGTGTTCTGCCGGCGTTCTGCCGCTGTTGTCCATGTGCTGGTGGTTGTTGGTGGTGGTGTTTCTGCCTCTTTATTCGAGCCGCTAATATTTTTCTTCTTTATTTCTTCTTTTTTCTCCCTTGTTTTCTGAGGTACAAACCTAATTTTTTCTAGCTTCTTGTTTTGATTTCAGAATCACTTGATTTTGTGTTGCGAAAGTGATATTATTCAATACTTGTGGAATTCAATGTTATATTCCGTGTTCTGTGTTTCGTATAGAGATGGAATTCAGATTTTTGTCCATGGGTTATGATAAGTTCACGATTTCATATATTTATGTTCCATTACTTTAATATTATATGTATGTTTATATAATAATTTGGTGCATTTTCTACACTTTTGTTAGTTTTAGATATATTACCTTAGGTTTGTATTTTCATTGTTAACTTTACCTAGAATTCCAACTTTTGTCTAATTATTTTAGTCCAAGAAGTGGAGCTAAAAGTTCAAGCCCAATTATTCCTTGTGAAAATCAGCCCAAAGAAGAAAAGAAAAAAAAATAAGGGAGAAAGAAAAATAAAGAAAATAAGCACGTGAGAGAAGCAAAGAAAAAGGAAAAATAAAGATAAGAAAAGAATTGAAAAGGAACGAAAAGGAAGAAAGAAAGAACACAACACAACACAACACACATCCTTCAACACTATTGTTCACTGCCATTCATCTCCTTCCTCCCCATCATCTCCACCAATGAGAAAACACCCGAGTTCACAACAACAAGTTGCACATCACTCATCCAATCATAGTATGAAGCCGCAATTTTGGCGCCGCAAAGAAGTGGCGGTTTAAAGGGTTTACTTGGAGGCTAATTCTCTTGCTTGATTGGTCCGAAAAACATATTTTGTGCGGTAGAATTGGGTACAAATACCCAATTGAGGGTTTAAAAATAGGAAGCGAGAAAATTCCCACAAAATTTGAGAGAGAAAAATCATAGAAATAAAGTGAGCTTTCGGGGCTAATTTGGAGTGATCAAGTTCGATGGGAAGACAACCTTTGTTGGAGTCCTAGCACACAATCGAGGAGGGTGAGTTTTAAGCTTGGACGTAGGTGCGAAACTCGAAACTCGAAGGCGAATCTTCGCATGAATCATAAGTTCTTCTCTCTATCTCTTGTACTTTCAAATTAGTTTCGATATTTCCCGATTATACTTTTGAATTTCATAATTTGTTTGAAGATTGTGTTGTTTGAATTACGTTTGGATTGTGTTGTTGAATTACTAGTTGAATTAAAGAGTGTTTGTTGTCAGATACTCAAGTTATATTTGATTGTAATGTTCATATTTCAATTTTATGCTTAATTTGCTATCTTATTATGTGTAAAGTTGAGATTTTTGCTAGTTATGTAACTTAGCCTAGTCTAAATTGTATAACAACAAGCGGTAACTAGTTAAATTTAAGCTTGTAAAGATGGTTTTAACTTCAAACTAGAATATAACTTGAACTATAGTTATTTAAACATAAAGATATGATATGTTTAGATTAACTAGAGATTAACGATGTACTTCTATAGTTCTATAATGCTTCTAGTTTAATCGTCGATCAGTGGTTGCAAAATACTTGTGATGATTAGATTAGTTTAGAATCGATAATCGGCCTAGTTCAATGTTTATTAAAAGTATGGAACTATAGGGGAGCTTGGCTACTTGAATTCCTACAATTAATCTATCTAATTAATCTTGGATTCATGAAATTGGAAGTATAATCAAGGTTAGGATTTTATAAATCTCTAAAAGAATTATGAGCTTAAAATGGAATTGCTTGTCATCACTTGTAAATAGTAGGTTAGACTTACCTTTAGTAGTTTTTAAATTCATAAAAACATCTTGTAAACCCCCCCCCCCCAAATAATGTGAATATGTATATATTAGTAAATAACTTGTATATAATAGTTTTTTTTGAAAGGGACCCCCAAGGGGCTTCCTTCATTGAATCATCATGAGTCGAAGAGACAATAGCCTCTGGAAAATCACACCTCCACACCCGGTGGCCACTTTCCACAGGATGAAAATGAGCTAACTCATGTGCTACCCGATTTCCCGAACGTTTAACAAAAGACCATAAAATGGACACAAAAAACAAAACCCAACTCAAAATATCCTCTACTACAAGGTGGAAGTCACTAGACCCCGATTGTTTACTCTTTAAGGCTTAAACAACATTCAAACAGTCCGATTCCATCACCATATGCGAAAGCCCAACAATTTCGCCAACTTCAAACCTTCGTACACGGCCTTGGCTTCAGCAACGCGCATCTCCCAGCGCGAAGATGAGTGGATGGCTGCACATCCAACCAGCTTGCCATTAGAGTCACGGCAAACCACCCCCACACCGGAACCGAACGCTCTCAGCTCACCTGCATCAGTGTTAACCTTTAGCCATCCCTCGCTCGGAGCTTTCCAGATCGTCGGATAAGCCTCGCCCGCCTTCACACCCTTCCGCTTGCGACCCTCGAAAACTTCTTGAACCTGATGGCAGGTATGCAATGCGTATGCAATAACAGACGCAGAATCAATCGACCCCCCCCCCTATCGAAGCACAACATCTTGCACCCTAGATCACACAGCATATAGTTAGAAAGATTTCTAGCTTCTCGTCCTCCAACTTTGTAAACATATCACCCCACCAATCCTCCACCTGCACATAACCCCCATGGACATCAATCTCAAACTCACTCGCCTCCCACACTGCACGAGCGAGCCCAAAGAGAGCCAAAGCATGCATCCCTTATTCAGAGGGGGCGCCACAAATATTGCAACTTGGAGGGAAGCTAGCCATATGCTTACTAATACCCAAGCAAGTCGGGAGTGCTTCAAGACTTGCTCTCCATGCAAACATCTTTACTCGAGGCAAAGTATTGGTCTTCCAAATATACTTCCATAAATCAGTAGAATGAGATGAAGTAACTTCTGTTGCACTCCCGGAATCACAAACTAGAGCTTTATAAGCTGAACGAACAATAGACTCCCCATTCTTCTCTAGATCCCAACACAACGAGTCATTAGGCAAGCGATGACTAATAGGGATGCTCAATATTCGACCCACTTCAAAAGGTAAAAATAATTGGGTGACAAGCTCCCTATTCCACACCTTCCTAATAGGATCAATCAAAGCTCCCACTTCAATATCTACATTTTCCTCTCCTCTTGGGGATAGAATTCTCCTAGATTGAGTTTCCGGAATCCAAGCATCCTTCCACAGACGAATCGTTTCCTCATCCCCTACTCTCCACCGCAAGCCTCTCTCAAGGACCCACTTCGCTTCCCAAATACCTCTCCAAGTATAGCATGGTCGCACTCCTATCTCGGTTGCCATGAAAGTAGAGTTAGGATAATATCGAGCCTTAAAAATCTGTTCAATCAAACTCCCTGGGTGCATCACAAGTCACCATGTCTATTTTCCAAGTAAAGCCCAATCAAACATTTTCAAATCCCTAAAAACAAATACCGCCCTCCGCTTTTGGTCTACATAATCTCTTCCAAGCCACCCAATGAATCTTTCTCTTCCCATTCTTTTGACCCCACCAAAACTGAGCTATAAGGGAGCGAATCTTATCACAGAAAGAAGATGGAAATTTAAAAACACTGATCGTGTAGGTAGGGAGATATTGGGGTAACGCCTTTATCATAACCTCCCTACCCGCTTTAGACAAAACCATCCCCTTCCACCCTCGCAACTTGTTCCACAACTTTTCCTTCACACCTCTTTTTATCACTTTTTTGGAGTGACCCCCAAGTATTTAGTATGACTCGTTACCTAACACACACCAAGAAGATGAGAGATAGCCTCACGCCTATTCACCGGAACACCACTATTAAAAGTCACATCAGTTTTCTCAAAATTCACGTTTTGCCCCCAAAGATAGCTCATGCGAATACAAAACCTGCTTAATTATCTCTGCATCCGTCATTGCCGCTTGGGAAAAAAAAAATGAGGCAATCATCAGCAAATAATAAGTGATTTACAGAAGGTGCAGTAGGAGCCACCTTAATCCTCTTCAAAGAACTATTCTCCTCCGCTCTCTGCAGTAGATGAGAAAAAATTTCTGCACATAAGATAAACAAATAAGGAGACAACGGATCACCCTGACGAATGCCTCTGTGGGGAGTAAAGTCATCAGTAGGGCGACCATTCACAAGCACATAATAAGACACCAATCGCACACATTCCATCACTCTATTACTTAAACTTGTATCGAAACCAAATCTGACCATCATAACATCCAAGAAATCCCACTCCACCCTATCATAAGCTTTTGACATGTCTAATTTCTCCGCCATCCCCCCCTGATTTTTCAAATGTTTCATATGATGAAACATCTCAAATGCAACTAGAATGTTATCTGTAATAAGGCGGCCAAGAGTAAAAGGACTCTGGTTAACTGACACAATTTTATCTAAAAACAGTTTCAGACCATTAGCCAACACCCTAGAAATAAGCTTATACACCACATTACATAGTGAGATAGGATGAAAATCTTTCACACGATCAGGGTTACTCTTCTTAGGAATAAGAGTAATGAAAGTACGATTAAGATGAGTAGGGATCGGATTAACTCGAAGGATACCAAGAACAATACTAGTAGCAGAGGGCCCCACAATATGCCAATAAGATTGAAAGAACATCGGGCACATCCCATCAGGTACAGGAGTTTTGATAGGGTCCATGTGACCAAGGGCAACTCGGATCTCATCTTTAGAATAAAGCTTGCAAGCTTGCATTCATATCACTCGTGACCCGAGCCTGAAAATCCCCAAGCCCCTGTTGAATAAGAGTAGGATGAGACGAGGGAACATCTCTTTAAAATAGTTAACCGCCACCCTTCCCACCTTTTCGTCACCTCTATGCTTTCGACCCCCCTCATCCTTCATCAAACGGATCATGTTTTTCCTTTTCCGCCCTAACGCTCTTAAATGTAAAAACTTAGAATTACGATCCCCTTCTTCCAACCATAAGACCCTCGACCGTTGCCTCCAATAGCTCTCCTCCAACGCTAATAGCCCGGAGATTTCTTGAAGAATGCCCCGCCTTTTTTGGACTTGTCGCGCTGTAAGATTACCCTTATTCAGCTTAGCGAGAGCCTTGCATTTTTGTTTCAACGCTTTGAACGCTGGCCCGAACTTCTTATTCCCCCACTCCTTGAGGCCGCCAGCGCAAGCTTCGAGTTTCCCTGCTAAGTTAGAGCCTCCTAGCCATGCATTTTCAACAATTGCTTCACACGCATCCCCCGTAGCCAATATTGTTGAAACCGAAATGGTTTTGGTCCAAGATTACCTTGCATTTAATTACTACACAAAACTAACTTTATAGGAGAGTGATCCGACCATTCTCGCTCCAAGTGCCACACAAGTCCATCCGGGAATAGATGAATCCATCCATTAGAAGCCAAGGCCCTATCAAGTCTACATTGAATATTCTCCCCCACCTCCCTGCCGTTGTCATAAGTATACTCATAGCCCGTAAACGAAATCTCTTGAAGCCCACAAGCATCCACCGTCCTTCGGAAATTAGACATCTGCCACTAAGCTCTCTCATTTCCCCCTTTCTTTTCATGTAAAAAGAATATTTCATTAAAATCACCCATACACAGCCACGGAAGCTCATATTGTCCTACAAGAGACTCAAGCAACCTCTACGAAAGATATCTATTACTCACTTCAGGCCAGCCATAAAACCCCGTGAATATTCACTCCTTTTCTCCTAAATCTGCTCTGACAATAACATCTATGTGATGAACGAACATGGTTTGTAGCATAACATCCACATCCTTACGCCATAACATCGACAAACCCCCCGATCGACCCATAGAGTTAACCATAAGACTATTAAAGTCACCCAATCTACTTTTGATTCTACCAAACTCTACACTACTCAGCTTTTTTTCGACAAAAAAACAATTGTTGGGGCCTTTCTCCGGATCAAGTCCCGGAGGCTAGTAATTGCAGAAGGGTTGCCCAATCGTCTGCAGCTATAGCTTAACACATTCATTGAGCTTGGCGAGGCTGCTCCAAGGCAGCCCTCGCCTCACGCCATCCAGAAAGATCAATCTCGCCACATAATTTCTTCGAAACGCTGAACTCCTCCCTTTCCATAAACCCATCCTCTCTAACTCATTTTCCCAATACTTCCACTACATCCCCATCAATATCAACACCCTCCATAGCATTCCCTTTATCACGAGCCATTTTACGCCATCTCCGACCCCCCTCCCTTGTGAGCAATCACCTCATCGAGAATTGGAGGGCATAAATTTCCATGCATACCCCCGAACCTGCCAACTCGTCCGTCTCAGTTAAACACCTCCCAACCTTCCTTTAGCGTCACCCTCGACACCCCGACCACTTCCACCCCCTGCTCATGTAAAGAGCCTGCACAGTTCACTAGCACTGCTCCTATTTTATCCACTTCCCCCAACCTACTATCCCCATTCACGCCCTCATCGACTACCACCGTATCACTACTATCGACATGCTGGTCTCCTAACTTCCTCTTATCCCCCGCCACATTCATATCACACTCACTAATACTTCGAGCCCCCGATGGTGTCTCTACAAAAAGGACCTTTCTACATGATCAAACCGAATTAATGTCTTCCATAAAATTTTGAAAACCCTTCCTGGAAGTAGCACGCAGGTGTTTACCCCATCCCAGTATTTTTTCTTGCTCATCATCATCGTCATCACAACAGTCCTTCTCACTGTGCGCTATTACACCACACAAAAAACAGAAAAAAGGGAGTCGTTCGTAAGCAAAAAAGACCTTGATAATACGCCCATCCCTCCCCTTAATGTTCTGGAAACGGGAGAGAGATTTGGTAATGTCCGTCATGATTCAAAACCAACGATAATTGTCCAATCGAACTCCGTCATCCTCAACATCCAAAAGCAAGCCAAGATTCGAGGCAATAGCCTTGCATAACTTGTTCGATCTACAATTAAAAGGCAAATCCTTTATTCGGATCCAAAACGGAGAGTGATTTAGGGATACCTCCAATTGTTGTTCGTGACCAAATATTTCACTAAGGACCACCAGGTGATTGTCGAAGGACCATGGTCTGGCCTCCAAGACCTTTTCTTTATCTTTCCAACGGAAGAATTGGAATATAAACCGATTCGGGTCGATCATACGAAGCACCAGTTTCTTTGATATTGCCCATGATTGTGTCATCGTTCTTTTGGACGCTTCGACATTAAAATTGCAATCAGTCACTACCCTTCCAACTAACACCAATGACACCTGATCAGTATTTTCTTCGTCGCACAATTCATCTACGGTGACAACGCCAGATTCAGTATCATTAATTTTGAGGCGTTGACATTGAGAAATCAAATCCCCCTCCATAATTAAAGAGAGAAGAAATCCCTAGGGTTGAAAGCAACCTGTCTTTCGAGGAGAAAAAACACAGTCTTTTGAGGGAAAAAAATTGAACAACTTCTTTGTATATAATAATTAAGTACTCTTAATTAGTTGAACTTGAATTTTAGGAATATATAAACCTCTCTGTGGGAACGAACCTTATTTATCGATATACTAAACTTAAATAATACTAATGTGGATGAAATAAGGTCTTAATTTGTACAACTAACGACACGTATCAAATCTTGGCGTCGTTGCCGGGGAGGTAGTGATTATTTTCATCTTAAAATTCAATGTTTAACTAATCTATTATATGTGCTTCCTAATTTTGTTTGTTTGTTTGTTTGTTTTGTGATAGATGTATTAAGTCTTTGAAGTAATAATTTATTCTCTTTTATGTTTTACCTTGTAAACAAGTATGCTCCAATCTGAAATTTGAAAATAATAGGTTGCTAGATTATGATTAATAAGTGCACGTAAATTTCTATTGTTAAGACAACTAGCCGCCTAGATGCTAATTGGTTAAGTTATTGAATTTAAAAGTTGTATTTTTTATATGGAGGAACCTTCTGTTTAAAATTTCATCGGTACTTTTGAAATTAAGATTGAGAACTTGAAGTGAATATGCACTTGGTAGTATTGTTTTATGTTCTATGTTCTATGTGATATGTCTTAGGAGTTAGTTCGATGATTAATATGCACTTGGTGTTCTGGTGAAATCTAAACTATGAAATAATGATGTCATAAGTACATGGTTAACTTTTAAGTAACAAAAAAAGGGGGTATTAGTGGACAATCACAATTTATAATATGTTTCTGCCGTAACATTTTCTTACTTGTGTAAGGTTCCGTTTGGTAGGGTGTAAAATATTTTTAGTGTAAAATGATTTTCATTGAAAACAATTTACAATGAAAAACACAATTCTAAAATTAGTTTTCCGTTGTTTGGTTTCACATAAGAAAAATGATGAAATGAAAGGAAAATGAAAGGGAAAGTAAGGTGGTAGTGAGAGGAGTGTACAAGAGAGATAAGGAAAACAATTTTCCCTACATTTTGAAGGAAAAAGGATTTTCCATCATTGGGAGAGTAATTTTACCCCAAGGGAAAATGGTTTTAAATTCTTTTGTCAACCAAACAATGTAAAACTGAAAATAGAAGAAAATAGTGTTCCCGGAAAATTTTTTACGCCCTATCAAATGGAGCCTAAATGCTTAAAACTCCACTTTGAAATGGAAATTTAAGTAGAATGAAAATGGTTTGTGTAGCAAGTTTTCAACCTGATATTTTAGTGAACCAGAAAGTATAAGGAAAGTACTACATAATATTTTTTTGGAGTCAGGTTCAATTCTGGTATAAGTAAATTGCACTCATGCTTTTTAGCTGTAGATTATAAGATTTTGATTGTGAAAACTAACTGAACTTAAGAAGATGGATTATCTGCTTAAGAATTGTATTGATGGATTTACTCATCAAGTTTATAAACGATAAAGAAGCTGAATTTTTTTCATGAGATGTTAAACTTGGAAGCAGATTATACTGAAGTGATTCCCGTGCTTAAGCTGATTTTTTTTACTCACCTGGATTTTTAGTGTTTCATGTGCGTAGCTTGCTACCCTTATCTATGCTTTATTTGAACTACATATTACTATTTTTAGCATCCATCAACAAATTAATCTAGCTTAATGATATCACAAAGGATATGCAAGTAACTTGAATTACTTAATGATTTTGAATTTTCTATTTTCAGGTGCATGCACACACGCGAACGAAAGGAAGCATTGTTGTTTGATCCTGAATTGAATGGACAACAAGGAAAACAAGGAAAAAGTTCTTAGAAAAATAATGAGAAGATCGTCTCTATGTTCAGAAATTATTTGAATACGAAGAAGAGATGATGGAAAGAACTTGGAAGGAGTTAGATGCACTGAAGCTCGATGATGCACCGTTAGGCACGTTTTTCCAGCATTGGAAAAACCATTGAAGTCAAATTCATCTCAATCTTCTTCCTAAATTTCATGGTCATGGAGGTGAGGACCCTAATCGATTCTTAAAAGAATTTCTAGTTGTTTGCTCTTCCATGAAACCTGAAGGCATTAGCCCTGATCATGTTAAAATCCATGCTTTTCCATTCTCATTGTTTGACATAGCTAAGGAGTTAGCTGCACTGAAGCTGGATGATGAACCGTTAGGCATCATTTTTCCGACATTGGAAAAACCATTGAAGTTAAATTCAAGTTTTCTCAATCTTTTTCCTAAATTATATGGTCATGGAGGTGAGGACCCTAATCAATTCTTAAAAGAATTTCTAGTTGTTTGCTCTTCCATGAAACCTGAAGGCATTAGCCCTAATCATGTAAAAATTCATGTTTTTCTATTCTCATTGTTTGATATAGCTAAAGGTTTGATATAGAACAGTGACAAATGCAACGTTATCTTTGTTTAATTAAGTAAGTCTAACAATTTCATATTATAAAATTAAGGTGAACCATTGATGATAATTAGTTTAGTTCATATTGTTTGATTAGAAAAATTAATTACAAAAGTAACCTAATTAATTAGTCCATTAAACTTAATAAGTTGATGAATTTTGTGTATTAGTTTTAATTGAAAGAAAATCAGCTTAGCTTGTTGGCCCATTAAATTGAGTGAGTAACATGATGTTGGGCTTTAACTCATTTAAACACAACAAAGGGAATAGAAAAGTTAGAGAGGTCTGAATAACTCTGCTCAGACACGAAGACAGGGGAGCTAAGGAGGGAGATGGCTGGCGGTGGGGTCAAGGCTTCGACAGCAGCGACGCAATTTTTGTTCGTCGGCTTCCGTCGAGCAATGACGTCTGGTGCTGCAGTGTGAAGACGACGAAGGTGGGGCGCGAGAGAGAAGAAAGAGAAAGGCGAGAGAAGGAGGGGACGAGCGAGTGGCGGTGAGGTGGTGTAGTGGTGGCGCACCGGAGGCGCGGCAGTGCAGCGGCACTGCGGTTGTGGGCAGGGGGGGTTTGGTTCGAACAGAGGAGAGAGAAAGCTGCGAAAAAAAACAGAGGCTTGGGGGTGTATTTTTGGTTGTGTTTTTCGGCGAGGGTGGTGGAATTCCGGCGAGTGGTGGAGTTGTGAAGGTGAGTGGGTAGTAATGGAGGAGCGATCATGGCTATTTATAGCCATGGTTGGGGTTGAAATTTCTGAATTTTGGTGGGTTGATTTGATGAAGAAACTAAAATTTGGGTGGGTTGATTTGATAAATATTAGATTTTTAGGTGGGTTTGATTTGGATTGAAGTTTTTAATGGAGGTTGAGTTTGTTTGTGTAAAAAAAATTCTATCCTGAATTACACTCCATTGTCGGGTTGAAGAGAGAAAAAAAATGGGGATGAACAGTAGCATCTGTTTTTTTTTTATTTCCCCTTTTCTTTTTCTTTTTCTTTTTCTTTTCTTTTATCTTTTTATTCTTAATACTAAGTATTTGATTAGAACTTAGAAGTACTTCTAGTAATTCATTGGTTTATTATTTTGTTTTCTTAATATCACTAATGTTATTATTTAATCTAACATAACTTGTTATTATTTGCAACATATATTTATTTAACGAATTAATTATCACTTTACTTGGGTATAAAGTAACAAAAATTTAGTCATACCTTATAATTAAAGGAAAATTTTAATCACTAATTATTATTAATTAATTTAGGAAGGTTTAAATTTTGGGGATATTACATCCCTCTTCTATAGTAGAAGTGAAGAAATATTTAGGTAATAATAAGGTTCATTTTATTGGCCTTCTAGAAACTAAAGTGAGAAGTAGTAATAAAGAAAGAGTCAGGAAGAAGTTGGGAGGGAACTGGAGGTGGGAAGATAATTTCACTGACTCTCCTAGAGGCAGAATATGGATAGGGTGGAATCCTGCTATAGTTACCTTCCAAATTGCTCACACACAAGAGCAATGGATCCATGGAGTGCTTACTGATAAGCAAACAGGGGATAGTATGCATATTATTGTTGTTTATGGGCTACATACTGTAGAAACAAGGAAGAGCTTATGGATTGATATCCTTAGATTGGATAACTCTATGCAGGGGGAATGGTGTGTGCTAGGGGATTTTAATGCCTTGCTTGACTATGCTGATAGATTTCAAGGTAGGCCTGTTACTACTTATGAAACTCAAGATTTTGCATCTTGTATGGAAAATAGTGACTTATTTGAGCTCAGGAGATGTGGTCCTTATTACTCCTGGACTAATAAAAGTCAGGGGGATAATAGAATCCTTAGCAGAATTGATAGGTGTATTATCAATTCTCATTGGCTGAGCAAATACACTGGTGCTACTGTGGACTATTTGAACTCAGGGCTGTCTAATCATAGTCCTTTGTTGATTAAATGCTCCAATAGTACTCACTCAGGAGGTAGACCTTTTAAGTTCTTCAACTACATGGCCAATCATGAACATTTTGACCAACTTATTCATGACTGTTGGGGCACTTTTGAGAATAGATATTGGATGAAGCAAATCTGGCAGAAACTTAAAGCAATGAAGGGCAAATTAAAGCATCTGCACAAGAAGGATTTTGCAAATCTCGATCAAAGAATCACTCAAATCAGAGAGCAATTAGACAGCATTCAAACAGCTATTCGAAACAATGTAGCTGATAGTTCTCTACAGTCACAAGAGCATGAGTGCATTCTGCTGTTAAAAAAGTTCTTGGCAGTTGAAGAAAGTGCTTATTAGTAGAAATCTAGAATTCAGTGGTTGCAGCTAGGTGATGGGAATAATCATTACATCTTTCAGGCAATGAAAGAAAGATATGCTAGGAATAGCATTTATAACTTGTATAATGCTCAGGGCAACAAACTCACACTGAATACAACCATTCAAGTAGAAGTGCTCAACTTCTATAAGAGTTTGCTAGGCTCAGCAGCAAGCACTCTACCTGGAGTTGATCTTACAAAAGTTAGAGAAGGAAGACAGGTCAGTATGGAAGCCTATCATGATCTTATTGCACCTGTTACAACTCTAGAAATTGATTATGCTCTATAATGCATTGATGATGCTAAAGCCCCTAGTATTGATGGTTTTAATAGATTTTTCTTCAAAAAAATATGGCATACTATTAAACCACAAATGTACATGGCTATATGGGATTTCTTTGAAAATGGAGTCATGCCTAATGAGATTAATGCTACTGTGGTCACTCTTATCCCTAAAGTTCCCAATCCTACCTATGTCAAAGATCTAAGGCCTATTGCCTGTTGTTCTGTGATCTATAAGATAATTGCTAAAATTATCACACTAAGATTACAGAAGGTTATTGGTGATGTTATGGATCTTGCTCAAGCTGGATTTATTCCTAATAGGACCATCTCTGACAATATTCTCTTGGCAACTGAACTTATCAAAGGGTACACTACTAAGCAAGTCAGCCCTAGGTGTATGGTCAAAATTGTCTTGAAGAAGGCCTATGACTCTGTAGAATGGCCTTTTCTGCAAATGATGCTCTTAGAAATTGGGTTCCCTCAGCAATTTTTAAAGGGATCATGGTGTGTGTCACATCTGTTAATTACACCATCCTTATAAATGGAACCCCTCGCCCTCCTTTTCCTGCTAAGAAGGGCCTCAGGCAAGGGGACCCTATGTCTCCCTTCTTGTTTGCTATATGTATGGAGTATCTATCAAGGTGCCTAGATCTTTTGAAGCATATAACCCAGATTTCAACTTTCATCCTAGATGTGAAAGACTTGGCATCACCCACTTAATGTTTGTTGATGACTTGGTTCTCTTTGCAAGAGTTGACCAGAGTTCCCTTAATCTACTTATGCAAGCATTCAATAAATTCTCTACTGCCTCAGGGCTTGTTGCTAAACTTGACAAGAGCAATGTGTATTTTGCTGAGATTCAGGAAAAAGAAGTTCACAATCTTCAGGAGTTGCTCCAAATGCCAATTGGGATCTTCCCCTTTAGATATTTAGGGGTGCCTCTGCACTCTAGGAAGTTGTTTTATACTGAGTGTAAGCCACTCATTGCAAAAGTTGTTGCTAGGGTCAAAACTTGGACAACTAGAAAGATTTCCTATGCTGGTCAAACACAACTGATAAGATATGTTCTTCAGGGCATTCAAGCTTACTGGTGTTAGATTTTCTTGTTACCAAAGAAAGTTCTTAAGGAAATCCAGAATACTCTCAGAAGCTTCCTATGGACAGGCTTGGATACCATTTCTAGAAAATCTCCTGTTTCTTGGGATTATATGTGTAACAAGAAGGTCTGTGGAGGGTTAAATTTCAAAGAAATCACTACTTGGAATAAAGCTGCAATTGCAAAACATTTTTGGGCTCTTGCTCTAAAGCAAGATAGACTATGGATCAAATGGCTCCATGTCTACTATATCAAGCAGGCTGATATCTAGACAATTAATATCCCTAATAGATTGTCTTGGGCTATGAAGAAAATCTTTGACTCCAGGCATATACTCATAGATGAAGCCACCTGCAATCAGTTTGTACACCAAAGCAAATTCTCTATTAGAAAATGCTATTGGTTTATGAGGGGTGAAAGGCCTAAGGTGGAGTGGAGAAGAATTACTTGCAATAGTAAGGCAGCTCCTAAAGCCATATTTATAACATGGTTGTTGCTTCAAGGTAGACTAAACACAAAAAATAGGTTGTTTCAATGGGGAGTAGTCAGACATCAAAAGTGTCCATTATGTAATGCTGCTGATGAAACACCAGATCATCTATTTTTCACTTGTGCCTACAGCAAGCATATCTGGAGCAGATGCCTGCAACTTATTGATGTTCCCGTTGTTACTAATCTTGTTACAATCATCCCTACTGTGGCAAAATACAGTAGGAAAACTTGTAGAAAGCATCAACTGCTTAATATGATGTTTGTAGAAAGTGTTTATCATATATGGCTATAGAGAAATAGGAAGGTGTTTAATGGTCAAACTCTTAGTCCTCAGCAGGTAGTTAAGCAAATTGTTTTTGCTATTGCTTGTAGACAAGGTCATGATGTAACTCAACTTCTTTTATAGGCTTTTGATGGTCTGTTGTTCCCTGGGTTTGTCCAGGTGAAGTTAGCAGGGGATTGTATTAAAGGCCACTTTTCCAAACCCTTCCTAGAAGGTGTGGGAAAGGTGGCTTTTGAAGCCTGCTCCTCTTAGGTTGTACCTTTTTTTGGTAGTCAATAAAAACTTTGAATTGCCAAAAAAAAATGCATCTAAAAACCATATATAAATATAAAATATCAATGCTGCAAGTGTTGGGGCTTTAGTAAATAAAACACCTACTCAAGCTAAAAAAAATTAATTTCTAACATGGCACGAAACACACAGCAATTTAGTACTAGGAATGATGCTAGGAGAGTAAATGAGCTAGATGTTACTTCTGTTCATAATCAATTGAAGGAAAATGCTCAACAGATTGCTAATTTAACTACTATAGTATTTAAAATTGCTGGTCATGAGCCAAAAGCAAAAGTTTGTGTTATATGTGATGATGTATCCCATATTACCGATGCATATCCAACATTGCATAATGAAGATGTAAATGCTTTAGGAGGTTTCGTATGTAAACCTCAAAGAAAATATGATCCTTTCTCATCAACTTATAATGAAGGTTGGATTGATCATTCTAATTTGAGATATGGACTTAGACCACCATTTCAACAATCTAATCCCATGCCATATTCTCATATTAATCCCCAACAACAATCCCAATCATCAAACACATATTTAGAAGATCTTGTTAACCAACTAACTAATCAAATAGGATAAGTCCATTCACAAGGTGTTAGTTATCAAAAGAAGATTGATACCCATTTCCAACATCTAGACACCCAAATAGGTTAAATCTGTACCTCATTAAGTAATCTGAAAACTCAAATCTCTGGAAAATTACCTTCTCAACCCCTCCCTAATCCTCAGGAAAATGCAAAAGATGTCACACTATCAAAGGAAATTTACTCCTTATTGCGTGGTTTTGATTCAAATGGGTCTAACCCATTAAAATTGCTCATACCAAATTGTATTTTTTTACTCCAACATTACTAAGTACATGTCAACATGAGATATATCATTAATAGCAAAAAAATATAACATAGGTCAAACTAATAAATAACCTATGAAAAGCATTAAAACTCATAACTTCTAGTTTATAATACTAATAAAGAGCTAGTAAGAGTAAATAAGAAGGTTATAACACATAATAATTCACCGTTATCGAAACCCTAGCGCCTAAATCCATAAGGGGTTCGACGACCGCTTTACCCGCTTTTTCACGGTGGCCGTTAAGCCCCTCCCTTTTCCCCTGCTAGTTATCTGGTTCGGTGGTGTTCGAAGCGTTCTTTTAGCTGAAGATTGTGTTCATACTATGGTGTCATCGGCGGCGACGAAGTGAATCTAGCATCGCCGGTGTTTATCGTTCCTGCTCCCCCACCCCTATTCGTCCTCCTTCCCTGGTTGTCGTCCTCTTTCTCTAGTTTTTTCTTCATCCCTCTGCCCAGCTTCCCTAGTTTCTTACTCGATTCTTCACGCACCTTCCTCCTCGACTTCCCTGGCGTCAAGTATTCCCTCCCCATTCCCCTAGTTTAGTTTTTAGGTAGTTGTTAGGTTTAGGTTTCCCCTCTTCGTTCTCCGGTTCTCGATTTTCGAGGAGTTTTAGGTCCTAGACTCCCCTTCCCCGTTCCTCTATTCTAGTATTAAGGTGGTTAGTTCTTAGTTACCCTTTCCTTGTTCCCCCTGTTTTAGGATCAAATTCAGTCTTAGTATCCCCTTACCCGTTCACGCATGTGTTCATTGTTGTCAGTTTGTTTAGGTTGCCAAGGAAGCATTTGTTAGGTACATGAAGGCTACATGCAGTTTTTGAAGGTAGGATGGTGTTGTTGCAGGCGTGGTTTTATGAGTCTGTTGGTTATTTGTTTAATGTGTTTTGTTTTTGTTATTTGTTTTAGCTGTAGTTTAAGTTTATCTAGTTCCAATTGTGCATCTATAAAGGTTCGAGTGTTGGGTTCGATGAGAGGAGATTGTCATATTAACAGTGTTGTTGTTTGATCTTCTAGTTTAGAGATTTATTAGGATTCGTAATTCGAGTGAATTTCTTCATTGGAATTCGCCCCGAATTCATTTCTTGACTTTCGGAGTCAACATAGTTCAAAAATGCATCTTATGGGAAGCCCTCAATTTATTTTGGGAGAAGTTCCGACCTCCACACATTTTGAGTTTCAGTCTCGTGATATTGAACTCCGAAAACCCTCACAGAAGGGTAAGAAGTCCCCAAAGGATGTGACTTTGTTGTTACTTCAATTAGTAAAATCCCAGGAATGTACTTTCGTTCAAGGGCCTTGGGATTTATTGTCTATAAGACATCAGCGTCTGGAAACCCTCACAGATGAATTGCGACAATCCATTTCTGGAGATTGTCTCAGTTTTGTCTTTCAACATGTTTCCTCTCATATCAGATCTTCTTCAAGACATTCAATCCATCCTTACCTACATACGCTTGTGACAAGTTTACGTTGGATTGGACTTGTAATAGTTTGTTTTGTTCCATAGACTCTTTAAGAGCAAATGAAGCTCATTTAGTTTTATTTGCTTGTTTTATTTGTGGTTACATTAGCATTAGGTTGTACTTACTTTCTTAAATTAATGCAAGTTTTCTTGTGTTAAAAAAAAAAAGAAATATCAAGATTGCATTAGTATTTGCATATTGAAATATCATACTACATACCATGATACCAAAGCCATGATCATTGTTTTCTATTCTCAGCATAGTTTTATCCTTAAACTTTAAAAAACATAAAAAGATTAGGCCTTTTTGCCAACAGGGCAACAACTAAGAATGAAAATTGAAATAAAGAATGCTAAATCTATGTGAGATATTGGACACTAAATTCATACACGGAGTTAACATTGACACAAAAGTTAAATGAGCAAAATCAAGCTACTTAATAAGAATGACCATTGTTCCCCTAATAAGAAAAGGAATCCATGGAAAGCAAAGTAACAAATAACATTAAGCAAAATAAGAAGCAGCACTATAATAAAAACTAAATGAATAAAGCTCACAAAAAATACCAATGGCATGCACATACAGTGACACTTGATTCATAGACGAAGTTGGATCTTATGAATTTTTTTAAAATAAAAAAAGCCATGCCTATATGACTGAGTATGCAATTGCACAGAGTCATGTGCACAAGCCTATGTGCCTATATGACTGAGTAATTTGGTTTGGTTTTTTTTTTTTGAAATTCGATTTGGTTTGGATTTTAACTTTTTTTTCCGGTTTGGATCGGTTTTGGTTTTGGAAAACCGAAAATAGAGATAGAAACTGCCAAACAGCTTGAAATAATAAAACTCAAACCCAATGCCCAGCCCACTTATCTTTTGAAGTCCTACCCAAACCTAACCCTAGGAGTCACTCTCCTCTCCTCTCCAGTCTCCACGCCGTTTCTCTCTCCTCTTTTGACTATTTCTCTCTCTCCTCTCTCCGGTCGAAAATGTTTCTCTTCTTTTGACTATTTCTCTCTCTTGCCGGTTGAAGAAGGCCGCCACTCGCCTGAGATCTCAGATCAGGTAATTAATCTCTGTGTATTTTTTTTTGTTTAATCTTTTTAATATTAGTTACGAAAATATTATCATTGATCTCTGTTATTTTTTTGTGTTTATTTTTTTAATATTAGTTACGAAAATATGACAAAATTGTCATTGATTTTGTTATTTTTTTGTGTTTATTTTTTAATATTAATTACGAAAATACCAAATTATTGTCACTTAACATACGAATTGATCTATGTTATTTTTTTGTGTTTATTTTTTTAATAGTAATTACAAAAGTACAAAAATATTGTCACTTAAAATACGAATTTGATCTTTTTTTGTGTTTTTTTAGTATTAGTTACGAAAATATTGTCCCTTAAATTAGTTGTGTAAATGTCAGTATATGCTTTGAACTCTTTGAATCTTTCATGTGGTGATTATTGAAAGATGTGTATATGATGATTTTGTTTATACCAAATTAATGTCATTGAGAATACAAAATTAGTCTGTTATAAAATTGTTATTTTTGTCTGTGTTCAATTTTTTTTAAAACGAAACTAGGATATTGATATCACTGTTATTTTGTAGAATCATTTAGACATCTAGTAATGTCTTCTGCCGAAAATGTTGAAGCTCCACAACAACCACAACCATTTGCCTCCTTCAAGAAGGGAACTAGGAAGCGTATGAAAGATCGATCACCAATTTGGAAGCACTTTGAGAAGCAAGAAACAGATGAAGGAATTCGGGCATAATGCAAATACTGTGCGCTTAGGTATAATTGTGACCCAAAAAAGAATGGAACTAGTACTTTGTGCGCTCATCTCAACAAGTGTCGTAAGTATCCCTATAGCACGCCAAGAGATTCTAAGCAAAGTTTATTCTCTTTTCAATGTGTGAATAAGAAAACTGGTGTGACTAGTAGTAGTCTTTCTTAACCCAAATTTGATGCTGGAAGTTGTAGAAAAGCTGTCTTTGATGATTATTATTGATGAATTGCCATATAAATTTGTTGAGGCTCAAGGTTTTAGAAACTTTTGTGGTGTGTTGGAGCCAAGATTTCATGTGCCTTCTAGAGTGACAAATGCAAAAGATTGTTATGAGATTTTTTTACGTGAAAAGAGAAAGCTTAAGAGTTTTTTGAAAAAGAATAATTCAAGGATTTGTTTGACTACTGATTCATGGACCTCTGTTCAGCAGATTAATTACATGTGTTTGACTGCACATTTCATTGAGAATAAATGAAAATTGCAGAAAAGAATTTTGAATTTTTGTCCAATTAGTAGTCATAAAGGTGAGGAATTTGGTAAAGGGGTTGAGAAGTGTTTGCTTGATTGGGGGACTGACAAAATTTTTTGTGTAATGGTAGACAATGCAAGTTCTAATGGCACAACAATTACATATCTGAAAAAAAAGATTAATGGTTGGAAAACTAGGGTTCTTAAATGTCGTTTCCTCCGCATGCGTTGTGGTTGCTCATATAATTAATTTGGTGGTTGGTGATGGTATGAAATCTGTTAATGAGTTAATACTTCGTGTTAGGCATGTTGTTAGATTCATTAAGCAATCTCCTGCAAGATTGCAAAGGTTTAAGAAATGTGTTGAGGATGAGAAAATAAGTAGCAAAAGCTATTGTGTCTTGATGTGCCCACTAGGTGGAACTCTACAGTTTTGATGTTATGTGCTGAGGAGGACCCTTATTATGTAGCTGAGTTGAATGATAGAGAAGGGAAAGGAAGCCCTATACATGATGATTGGGAGAATGTTAGGAGGTTTTATGAATTTTTAGAAGGCTTTTATGAGTTGACTTTGCGTGTTTCTGGATCTTTGTATGTGACTTCCAATTTGTTTCATGAATTGGTTAATGTTGCTGCACTTTTGAAAGAATCTGCTATTTCTGATGATTTAGAAATGTGTTTGATGGCTTCTGAAATGAAAAAAAAGTATGACAAGTATTTGGGGAATCCTGAAAAAATAAACTTGTTGATTTTTATTGCTGTGGTGCTTGATCCTCGTTGTAAATATGACTATGTGGAGTGGATGTTAACTGAAGATTATGAAGAAACAATTGGTGTGTCACTAGCTAAAAAGTTGAAGGAGGCTTTGATTTCTTTGTTTGAGGAATATCGTGGTTTGCCATCAAATGAAGTTCCTAGGGAGGAGGTTTCATCCTCTAATAGAGATGAAGGTGTTTCTGGTTCACAAAAAAAGATTGAGCTTCTAAAGAGTAAGTACAAGAAACAAAAATATGAAAAAGAAGGAGAGTCTAAACTTGAGTTGGACAAGTACTTGGATGAAGATACCGAAGAGGATTCCGAGAATTTTGTTATTTTGGGTTGGTGGAAGTTTAATAGTGCTGGGTTTCCTATAATGGGAAAATGGTAAATGATGTGTTGGCTGTCCCAATATCTATTGTAGCCCCCGAGAGTGCGTTTAGCACAGGTGGTAGAGTCCTTGATCCTTTTAGGAGCTCCCTTACTCCTAAAGTTGTTGAGAGTTTGATTTGTGCCCAAGATTGGCTACGCTCCTCCTCAATTCCTATGTGTGTGGAAGAAGACTTGGAATACGTGGAACAACTTGAAGAAGGTAATATATTATATTTGCATTCACTTTATTATGTTTGTGTTAGTAGATTTTGTTGCTATTAATTATGTTTTCCTTTTGTATTTTTCCTTTTATTTCAATATTTGAGTAAGATGGTGCTTGAGGACGTTGGTGAGGATGGCTTGACCCCCGAGACCGTTAATATTGAAGATGACTAAGCTATGCCTATGAGACGTTTCTTACTCCTAGCTTTAATTTAGCATTTAGAATGAGGTGATTGTATTTTAAAAAATTGTTTGGTAGTATCACCATAAACATGTATCAAATGGTGGGAATTTTATGTTGGTGGCATGCTGCCATTTTCAAGTGGTACTATTTTGTATGATGTCACTTGGTAGTTGGTAAACTTAAGGATTGGAAGCAGGGTTATTTTTATCAAAAAGTTTGGTTTAAATCCGGTTTGGTTTTATCTTGGTTTGGTTTAATTTAATTTTGGTCTGGTTTGGATTTTGGAATATGAAAAAAATTCGGTTTGGTTTGATTTGGATTGGATTTTGAAATATAAAAAAATTCGATTTGGTTTGGTTTGGTTTGGTTTTTGGTTTCAAATTCTGGTTTGGTTTGGTTTGGATTGAGTAGATATTCGATTTGGATTTGGTTTGGAAATTTCAAAACCGAATGTATTTCGGTTTGGTTTGGTTTTGACCTAAAACCAAACCAAAAACCGAACTTACACCCCTAATTGTGCTATATGGTGGACTATCATCCTTTCGAAGATTGTAAGAAAGATTTTTGTGCTTATTATTCATGTTATACTATCACATGAATATAAAAGAAACACTATATTTATTATTTTTGTTGTCTTAATTGGAACAAATGAATTATAGCACGGAAACAGATTCATAAGGATCCGTTCGGTATCACTGGTAGTTTCAAGTTTTTGGTTTATGATTTTAGAATCATATAATATAAGTAGTATATAAACTTAAATTTGATCATAATGATAGCAATCATGCTAATTTTGAAAACTGACAACTAAAAACTGGAAACTACTTTTTCGGGCTTTCATATTATGGTTTTTGATTTTCCAAAAAACTGAAAACAGAAAACGATAACGAATGACCCCTAAATTGTTAGGATAGATTTAGGATCTATCTATCTAGAAGTGTTTACCTAGACATATCTATCTAGAAGTGTTTATTTAGAGATACTATTTGTTAGTATTATATTTAGTTTAGGATATATTTTCCTAGTTCTACCTCAATTAGGGTTTATATGATACATTATAAATTAAATACTCCTTTTGGATTAATAATAATATGAACATTTTTCCCTTAATCTATTATATCGTAAATGGATCAATAATGCAATGTAAAAGAGAAGACATATAATTTTATTTTGCCTAGTTACAATACAAGGCATACAAATATAGTATACCCTAAGAGACTAATCAATAAGCAAAACTAGATGGAAAAATCGAGTACAAAACACTATGGAATTATATTTGGTCATAAGAAAATAACTAATTTAGATCCACAACTATAATTGGCCAATTTTTTTTGAGATAATATGAATCAGTTACCCATTGCTATAAAAACTCAAGGATAATAGAGTGCAAAACGCTATGAAATTTTGGCAAGGACCAATTACAACAAATACTTTAACAATTCAAGCAAGTAAAATAGTCTAAGCATACTTGGTATCAACTTAGGTTTAGTTGTCAATTAAGAAGTAAACATTAGAATGGAGTATATATACTTCCTCCATTTTGTTTTAAATGAAATGTTTGCTTTTTCACGCGATCCAACACGCTTCTTTAATCATTAATATCTTTAGTTGTGCACACGTAAAAATATAAAAAGTTATATTTTGATAGTACGTATTGAGACGGATCTAACAAGATCCCACTTGACTATGTTTTTCTTTATATAATGGCGACAAATTGGATTTAAAATTCACTAGTGGAAAAAAGCCATCTAATGCGATTTCGATCCGCATCAGATGGGCTTGCAGCAGTTCCCATCAATTTACTGATCCGGTCAAAAATCAGATCAGCAAATGATTTACTGTTGCGGTTCTTAAGGAAAACCGCATCAGTTAATGTGATTAACTGATGCGGTTTGCCTTAAGAACCGCATAAGCTTGTTGAAATATAATGTCAAAAAAAAGTTACAGACCTGCAGGTTGCAGGTCTGCACTACTTTTCTGCGTTCAACCAACACTTATTTTCTGCCTTCAACCAAAACAGTCCTTAGGTATTTATAAACCTCTTCCTTCATTACTAAAAGATATTAGATATAAATTGTATACAACTAGAAATAAAATACATTCACATTAATTCAACCAAAATAGTAAAATAGAACAAATTGTATACGAAACAAAATACAACTAAAAATTCAGTGAAATACATTCATATTAATTCTAAACTAAAACAAAATTACAAGATCTGAAATTAAACATACACAATCTAAAGTAAAAAGGCACAACATAAATAGCCTAAATCTTAAACTAAAATACACAAAATTAATAAAACAAACAAATCTAAAAAAAAATGAGGACTTCAGATCCCTAAATTAATTCCTAAAAAATAAAACGAATAAATTAATCACGAGCGAAAAAATCCAATTTTGAATTAAAAACGAAAATTAAAAAAGGACTTCAGATCTAAAAAATTGAAAAAACTGAAAAAATTACAACGAGATATGAAATTATAACTAAATTAAAAAATGAAAAAACTCATATCTGGAATCACGAGCGAGGAGACGAAATCGGTTCGTTCTTCATTTTCGCTATTCATTTCGTTTCTTCGTTTCCGTTGTTCATTTCACCCGTTTCTGGTTTCTTCATTTTGTTTCTTCGTTTTTGTTCTTCACTTCTTTGTTTCCGTTCTTCGTTCGTGAGGGACGAGTAGACAGGAGAGAGAGGGGGACTGAGGTGGTGGCGTTTGTGAAAGGATAAAGGAGATATGAGTTTAGGGTTTCAGTCGCGTGTGTGAGGGAGGAGTAGAGAGGAGAGAGAGAAAGAGGAAAGGACAGAGGTGTCGTGGTTTTGAGAGGGATGAGGGATTAGGGTTGAGTGAGGAGCGATTAGGATTGAGTGAGGAGCGATTAGGATTGAGTGAGGAGAGAAGGGAAATGGGTTATGAGAAGGAAATGGGTTAGGTGGGCTAGGGTTGTAAGGGAAGGACATGGGCCACGAGGACTGGGCCATGAGGACTGGCTCAAGGCCGAGGCCAAGGGGATCCCTTGGTCCAAGGCCGAGGGGATCCCTCGAGCCAAGGTTGAGGGGATCCCTCGGGCAGAGTCCTTGGCATGCTGGCCGAGGCCGTGGGGCTCCTTTGAGCCAAGGCTAGCCAAGGCCCTGGTAGCTTAGGCCGAGGGGCTCACTCGAGCCAAGGCCAACCTCACATCGATCGGGGGGCTCGTAAGCTGGGCCGAGGCATGAAAACATGAGAGTTGATTGAGGCCGAGGCACGATAGCTGACGTTGGACGAGGCACTTCTTGCTTAGCTTATTTTTCCAAGTGTAGGTCACCCTACGGAGGGGCTAATGAGCCCCTGCGTCCGAGGAGGCGCGAAGTAGTGATACTTAGTTTATTTATATAAGTATAGGACACTCCTCGTTGTCCGAGGAAGGCCCAAGGTCATACTTCAGAGGGGCTAATGAACCCCTGCGTCCGAGAAGGCATGAAATTGTGATACTTAGCTTATTCTCTAAGTATATGAGGCTCCTCGTTGTCCGTGGGAGGCCCAAGGTCGCCCTTCGGAGGGGTTAATGTGCCCCTGCGTCCGAGGAGGCGAGAAGTAGTGATACTTAGTTTACTTTTCTATGTATAGGACGCTCCTTGTTGTCCAAAGTAGGCCCAAGCTCCTCCTTCGGAGGGGCTAATGAGCCCCCACGTCCGAGAAGGCATGAAGTTGTGGTACTTAGCTTATTTTCTAAGTATAGGACAATCCTCATTGTCCGAGGGAGGTTCTGTCTCAGGGTCTCGGTGTTTCTAGGTCAACTGCCGAGTCGTTATTACTTTCATTTGGGTAGACGAGGTCCAATGAGCCTATATCTATCATATCTTTCTCAATAGTGTGGCCCAATTGGAGGTTTGTTCATGAAAGTCCGTCTAAAGAGTGGGGTCCAAGGCTTTTCCATCCTTTTCTCTATATAAGGGGGAAAAAGATTTCATTTTCTCATTCTCATTTCTTCCACTCAAGCATTACTTGTCTCTATCTCTCTAGTTTATCTCACTAGAATTGGATTCAGCTTCTTCCTTCAACCGGTTTCTTCTTTTAAGCTACACCCGACTTCCCTTTCTTTTTCTTTTCTTTTTAATAAAGGCCAGCAACGACCCCTTTTGTTAGTAAATAATGGGGTCCGAGTATGAGTCGAGTACCCCTCCCGAATCTCCCATACGTACATATTATCGGAGGAGACTCGGAGGAGGAATAACATTGGTGACGATGACAACTTTGACTGTTCCCAAGGCGGTCCTCCTTCCCAGCCCTATCTGGTCCTATGTGGAAGAGGCCGAGGGAGACATGTCTTATCTTTGGGAGGTATTTGTGGCCTATCCATATGCACAACATAGTTACTTAGAACATTTCCTTCAGAATGGTGTAGTTACGGCTGCCTAGGGTGATGCAATATAGAATTCATACCAAGTGGACTACCCCCCGCTCGTGCCCGGCGGGGGATCGGCCAACAAGTACTCACATCCTATGTCGATGAAAGTGATGATGAGGGATATGTCTTTCTTAGGGGCGAAGTGGTTCATTCGTGACCCTTTAGCCTTGTATAGGCCAAGGAACACGAATATGATGTTAACGACGACTCCCCTTGGGTGCGGGTGTATAGAGCATGCCTAGATTTTGGCTTGAGATTTTCTCTCCATCCCTTTATTAGAGAACTCATGAGAGCGTACAACTTTATATTTACGCAAAATTGGTGCCCATCTCATGGTCTAGGTTTTGTTATGATAATTCACTCGTTGGGGGTAACTCCCACCCTTCGCTTTTGGCAAAACATGGTTGAGCTGGAAAAGATCCTCGATACCGAAGACAACGGTGGTGGTTATGGGGGTTTTCAATGCCGAAAGGGGTACAAGATCGTTCAGAAGATGCCTATAGCTCAAAAGAAATTCTGACGTATGTTTGTTTACGTTTACTACGGTGGTGATTGAGATTTGCCTACCATGTGGTCTCGAGAGGGACCACTGAGTTGTTTGAACTTTGAGTGCAAAAGATGTCAAGGGAAGAGGTTGTGGGTGCCTGCTACCTCTAGACTCATCATGAGGAAGTAGACAGAAAAAAAGTCTTTGTCTCTATTAATTGGCTCCCCAAGCCAAAATATGCTGAGGATGAACATAACATGTTAGCCTTTGGAGTGAGCCCGGCTTACCCTCAGGATAATGGGTCGGGATTATATTTTCATACTTAATTTTTATTGATGTATGTTGATATTGCGTTGCTTTTGCTTTTAGTGTAGTCGTTTTCCGATCACGTGTAGACGAGAAGATGGTCAGGAGAGTTGACGTGAACGCCAACATGGCCCAGACGCTCAAGAGGGAGATTTAGAATGGGACGATCATCACGGCCTTCGGTAAGTCCCACCTTACTTCTAGTTTCTTTGTCACTTGTGTTTTTATGCTAACTTTTGATGCCTTTAGGATCCTGCCAAACCATGGCGCAAGAAGGAGTGCTCCACTACTCAATTGGAGCCCCCTGAGATAGTATTTGCCTTAAAGCAACCGCGTTTGAACGCTAAGAGGAGGCCTTCATCGAGTAGAGGGCCATCCTTACAGTCAGGTCTTGATGCCACCTTTGACGGGGGTGGTGACTATGAGCTTCCTCCAACTCCCACATACACTCCCTCTTCTCCTTCGTTGCCACTGAAGAGGGTGTGCCGACCTATGGTTGGGGCCGACGTCCCTTTCACTAGAATGTCGACGGATGATAAGGGTCGACGGATGAAGAAGGTCTGCAGGGAGCTCTCTTCTACCAAGGCCCAAAGATGAGGCGTATCTAGAATCCATTGGCGTGGAAGAGGTGGACGAACTTCACCACTCCTGGAAGGACACAAGTGTTGTCATCATTTTCGTGTTTTATTGCCTTGTATGTCTTTCTAACTTCTTTTCCTATCTTTGTATATGTCCATCCGAATGACTACCCTGGCGCGCCGCCGTATTGCTTTAACTACGGAGAATGAGAAGTTGTCCGCTCGAGTATCTGATCTCGAGGTTGCGTTTCAGCATCATTAGGCTATTATGAAGGACTTGGAGACAAGGCTTCCTAAGGTTGAGTCCGAGCTAAGAAGGGCGATGAGGGCCATTGACAATGATCAGATTAACTTCGATGAGAAGTCGAATGAGTTAAATGGCCAGATTAACCGTTTGATGAAGGATCATGATGATGCTTTACGGAAGGTAGGTCGTCTCACGTCGAAACTGAAAGCGCAATAGTTCAAGGCATGGCAGGTGTCGAACAAGTGCTTAGCGTATAACACCGAGGTTGGGGAGAACTCTTTCCAAGCCGGCGAGGAAACTGAACTGGCTCAGATGAGGAAGGTCGTGAGCCAGGACCGCCCAACCTTCGATTAGGAGGCCTCGACTCGGACCTAGCAGTCCCTTTGTGAAGCCATGATGGCTTCACTAGGTGATTAGTTGGGCACCACCACCTTGGGCCATCAGGTTGATCCCAACACCTAGCAGTTCTCAGCGGGCTGTGAGGATGTTGGGTATGATGAGGTGGGTAGGGACTTGGACAACTCTTCTCATTAGTGCCTTTGTATTAACTTAGCTTGTATTTTTCTTGAAAGAGGTAGTCTTTTGTTTGTTCAAGATTGCCTCCCTTGCGTTGTAGTATTCAAAGAGATGGCCTTTTAGTTGTTCAAGGCTGCCTCCCTTATGTTGTAGTCTTCAAAGAGGTGGCCGTTTATTTGTTCAAGGCTGCCTCCCTTATGTTGTAGTCTTCAAAGAGGTGGCCTTTTATTTGTTCAAGGCTGCCTCCCTTATGCTATAGTGTCTGTGTTAGTAATGAGAATATTTATCCTTCATTGATCTTGTTTTGTTCAGTATTATGATTTTTCAATTTCTGCTTTTTGTTTCATGGTTCTTTGTTTAGCCAAGGCATTACCAGGCTCACACTATATTGGATGATGCAATGCAACATGTGTTTTGTCAGACTTAGGAGGTGCGCCGAAGCATATGCTTGGTCTTTTTTCATTCATTACTAATGCCAAAAGCCTAGCCCATGTACATTTATGCCTCTAAATAACAATACTTAAACAAAATACCTCTTTAGATTATCTGCAATTCATGGTCGAGCAAGATGGACTCCTTCAGGTGATTTGAGCCGGTAAGTTCCTGGTTTGATTACGTGAGTGACCTTG
Source organism: Beta vulgaris subsp. vulgaris (assembly GCF_026745355.1). Classification (NCBI taxonomy): domain Eukaryota; kingdom Viridiplantae; phylum Streptophyta; class Magnoliopsida; order Caryophyllales; family Amaranthaceae; genus Beta; species Beta vulgaris. The sequence continues at coordinate 43,570,598 of NC_079208.1, forward strand.
TAGGGTCTTCCTAGTTAGGGTTGAGCTTGCCTTAAAGGTGCAAGTTTCCCCTTGCTTCTATCTTTTAAACAACCCAATCTCCTAGTTGTATAGGCATATGCTTCACTCTTTGGTTGAAGTACCCAGTGACCCTCTGCTTGTATTGGATGGATCGGAGGAGAGAGTTACCCGTGATCTCTGGTAGAAGGTCAAGGTTGATGGATTTCTCTTTCTTATTTTCAGCATAGTCATAAAATATCATATAGGGTGAAGGTATGCCAAGTTCCACAGGGAGGACAACCTCGCTCCCATAGACGAGCTAAAAAGGAGAATAGCTCGTAGCTTTTTTAACAGTTGTTCGCACTGTCTAGAGTATCCCAGGTAATTCGTCGACCCATGCTCCCTTGGCTTCGTCCAAGGACTTCTTAATTTCTTTGAGAATAACCTTGTTGACTGCCTCAGCTTGGCCATTCGTCTGGGGCCTTGAGACGGCTGAAAATCTTGTGCTTATGCCAAAAACGATCATAATAGTATCGGGTCGGTCCACTATTGAATTGCCTACCATTGTCAAATACGAAAAGTCTTGGGGACTCTGAACCTCATGATGATGTTCCTCCAGATGAACATTTATACTTTCTTATTCGTGATTGTGGCAAGGGGCTCAGCCTCTATCGACTTTATGAAGTAATCTATTGCAACAATGAGAAATTTCCTTTAGCCTGAGGCGGGAGGGAACGGGGCGAGTAGGTCCATACCCCACTTATCAAAGGGTAACACAACTTGTATGGAGGTAAGGGGATTTGCTGGTGTGTAAGGGAGATATGAGAACAACTGGCTCTTAGGGCATTTCTGAACCAACTCCATTGCATCTTCTTTTAGTGCCTTGGCAGCGATAGTTCTGCTTCCTTGATGGCTCCCACATGTCCTATCATGTATCTCCTTTAATATGTAGTCTCCTTCCTCAGGGTGACGCACTTTAACAAGGGAGGAGTGTAGGATTTCTTGTACAAGTTTCCGTCGTGCTAGGCGAACCACTTAGCCCTTGCATGAACCTTCTCAGCTTCCTTATTGTCCGAGGGGGGGTCCTCATCTCTCAAGTACTTAATCATCTTTTCCATCCACATAGAAGTTCTGTCTAAGACGAGAGTTTGTTTGTTTGCCATTGATGCTAGGCCGGTGGATAACTTCCCACATGATGGTTCTTGGGCTAAGCCCGTCAGTTGAGCTCGCCATTCGAGCGAGGGCGTCAGTCTGCTGATTTTCTGACCGAGGTACATGTAAGATCTGAAATTCTTGTAGGTTATTTACCACCTCTTTGGTTTTAGATCTATACATCCTCATGTTATCCTCCTTCGTCTCAAATTCTCCCGATACTTGACCGAGTATTAGTTGTGAATCGGACTTGGCTCGGACTGACTTGGCTCCTAAGGCGATGCATATTTATAGCCCTAGAATCAGTACCTCATACTCAACTTTATTGTTTGAAGCTAAAAAGTCAAACTTAATGGCATACTCCAACTTGTCACTAACAGGGGGTATTATGACTAACCTTGCTCCGCTCCCTGTTTTGGTTGAAGAGTCGTCAACTTGAAGCCCCCAGGTTGTTGATCCCTCTTCCCCGGTCGGTCCGGAAGTGCACTATGCGATGAAGTATGCAAGGGCTTGGGCCTTAATTGCCCTACGAGATTCATATCGAGGCCGAACTCGGCCAGGTGGTCAGCTCAATCCGTCGTGCGACTAGAGTGATTGCGATTTTCAATGACTTTTCGAAGAGGTTGTCCTGTTAGGACCTTGATAGGATGTGCTTGAAAGTAGGGCTTCAGCTTCTGACTTGCCATAACTAAGGCATAAACCATCTTTTCAATCTGGTCATACTTGCTTTATGCCCCTCGAAAAGCATGGCTAACGAAGTACACCAGATGTTGGCCATCTTCTCGGTCAGCCACAAGTACGACACCTAGTGTGTATTCAAACACCGCCAGATAGACATACAATGTTCCCTTGAGAGGGGAGAGATGAGCTTGGGAAGGGTGAAAAGCTGTTGCTTGAGTTGCTGAAACGCTTTTTTTGCTTCTTCATCCCAATCAAATTCTTTTCGCTTGAGTGCGCGAAAGAAGGTAAGGCTCTTGTCGGTTGACCGGAATAAGAAGACCCCGAGGGACGCCAGACAACTGGTGATGCGTTGGACCTCCTGGACGTGCTTAGGAGACCTCATGTCCAAAACCGCTTGCACTTTGTCGGAGTTAGCTTCAATTCCTCTTTCGTCGACCAAGAAGCCAAGGCATTTTCCTCCCCTCACTCCAAAAACACACTTTTTGGGGTTAAGCATCATCCGATATCGACGGAGGGTAGACAAGGCTTCCCTTAAGCCAAATGCGTGATATGTTGCTTGCTTGTTTTTGATGATCATATCGTCAACATACGCTTCAATGTTACGGCCTAGTTGGCCTTGGAAGATCTTATTCGTTGATAGGTGCCTCACACATTTTTTATCCCGAAGGGCATCATCTTCTAGCAGTAGACCCCTTGGCTTGTAATGAAGGCAATGTGTGGCTTATCCTTCTCAGCCATGGGTATTTGACTGTACCTTGCATAACTAAGAAACGTGTGCTTCGCTGTTGAGTTCACCAATCTGTCTATCTTGGGGAGGGGATGGTTGTCTTTTGGACATGTTTGGTTTAAGTCCGTAAAAGCCACACACATCAGCCATGCTCCGCAAGACTTTTTGACGAGCACCACATTGGCCAACCATTCTGTGTATTTACATTCTTCAATGAATCTGACTTCTAGGAGCTTCTTAACTTCTGTGTTGCGGCCGCGTTTCTCTCCAGGCCTTGTTGCCTCAACTTTTGCTTAACTGGACGGTGTCCCTCTTTGATGTTCAATTCATGGCAACATGAAATTAGGGTCTAACCCAGACATGTTTGTTCTCTCATAGGCGAAAATGTCCTTGTACTCTCTCAATACCATGATAATTTCCTCCCTCAGTGTTTGATCTATTGTTTGGCCTACCCTCACTCGGTGGCCAAGTTCTTCATCAAGGGTAACCTCCTCATCCTCTTCAACTGGTTGAGGGCGGTCTTAGCATTTCGGGTTCTCCTAAATGTAGATGCTGAGGCAATCCATGGGTGCCTCTTCTACACTCCTCTTTCTCTTCTTGGATGGTGTTAGTTCTTTAGATGAAGTAGTGGTGCCATTTTTCAAGCTATTGACATAACATTCTCTTGCTGATTGTTAATCCCCGTGGATTTTGCCGACTTCCCCCTCATCCGTCTCATATTGCATCAAGAGTTGGTATACCGAGATAGCTACTTTGACTTTATTCAATGTCGGACGACCCATGATTGCGTTGTATGGCAATGAGATGTCCACCACAAAGATGTCAAATGGTAGACTTCTTCCTTTGCCTTTTTCACCAAGTCGCTCTGGGAGCTTGATGGTGCCGACGGGATGCACTGAGTTGCCCCCCGAAGCCTATTAGTGGTTAATGGATGGGAATTCTTGATACTTGAGTTTTTTGAGGCAATCCAGGGTGATAATGTCTGCGGAGGACAAGCTATCGATCGGGATTCTCTTAACTTTTGAATTGGCGATCTTCGTCTCAATCACAAAGGGGTCATCATGGGATGTCTGAATGCGCCGAGTCGCTTCTCTGAAGGTCATTACGGGGGAACTTGTCTAGGTGCCTTCAACCTTTAACACTTGGTGATTCAGCTCTTAGAGGTGGGATTTGGGGGTAAAACCAGTTAGGCCTCCTGAAGCAAATCCACCTGAATAACACCGACGTACCCCTTTAGTGTTATAATTATTAGCCCAATCTTCTTTTCTCTTGTCTTTGTCATCGCGATTTTTGAGGTACCTGTTGAGCTCTCGGCGAGGAGAGTGGGGCTGGCCAGGCTCACGCTCGCGACTTGATGGGGTCGCCCTTGAAGCTTCCTTCCTATATACGATTTCTCGGGCATCCTTCTGGCCCTTATGGAGTCGATTTTCTTCGATTGTCTGACGGGCGTTCCTCTGCCCCACGTTCTGTCTGAGGCGGTCTCTATACTGACCGATGGGGTCTATGGGATGGTTGAGGGGGTCACTGAGCTGTCTGAGAGGGTCTTTGCTCTCTCGGTTGTTCGTGCCTCCGTGTCGAGGGCTGAGGGTGTCCAGCGACATTTAATCTTTGCATTCAAAAGGCTCCTTCCCTCACCTCCACCTCAAGCTGAGGGTGGAGTTGGGGTTATCCCCCATTTTGAAGAGTGGCTAACATGGCACTTAAGTTTCATTCAATGTTTTGGTTCAGTTGGTCCGTTATCCTTTGGAATTTAGCAGACAGAGGAGGTTGTGGATGAGGGGGTCCAACTGGTTGGGGCTGAGGCCCATGCTCTAGCGAAGGCATAAGGCTCTCACCCTCATGAGGGTCGAGTGTCTCAACGCACGGTAGGTGTGCGATGAGAGAGTGGATTAGTTTATGGCTGAGGAGCTTTACAGTTTTGACAGATCGGTGCCATTTTCGCTCTCGGTTGTGGCTTGAGATGGTTGTTTCCCTACAGACGGTGCCAAACTGTTTATGTCAAGAAATTTTAAGTAATGATGAAGGGGATGTCAACTGAATGCTGAGAGGGTACGAGAGAGCCGATGGGTCTTGACGCCGGTAAACCTACAAAGCACAATGAAAAACTACCCGGGGATTTTTTTCGGGAACTCCCTTCCGACGCTCAAGTTAGTAACTGAGGTAGAGAGGGAAAACAATAATTGTAGAGAGAGGTGCTTTAACTTTTTAGGTGAGAATTGAATAAAATTTGACTGATGGGACAACCACTATTTATAATGGGGTTGTGAATTCCAATAAATAAGGGTACTTAGGTCAACTTCAACTAGTGGATGATTGATGGTCCTAGAAATAAGGGTATTTTAGTATTTTTACCTGACATGGGCTGGTCCAAAAATGGGCCCAAACACTATCCAAACAAATTATTGGGGATCCTTCTTGCAAGAGGTGAAAATTGAGGAGGGCCTTACAACCACTAGGCCAACCTTGTTGTCAAAGTAATGATAAGATTACAATAATAGCAATATAGCAATACAATTCCAATGATCTTTATGTATAAATATTTAAGTATCAACTCATGTGATGTAAACGAGAGGTTCTCTCTCTAAAATTTATTCTCTCTCATAATAACTCTCTCTCTCTACCATTTTATCCTACTATTGGACTAGCCTTATTCGATTAACGTATCACTGTAATCATAAAAATAAGCAATCCTATTGCTCTCCAACTCCAATCTTAATCCTTCATAGGCTTTCTCACTCAAGTCTTAATCCTTTAGAGTGATTAATCTAAATGGAGCAATCTCAATCTACCTCAAATTTCGTTGTATGGCATAGAAAGCAAGGCCCTATGCTAAAAACTCCTTTAGAACATTTCAGTTCTCGACCTCAGGATGTTTCAATGGTCTTAGTTGGTAAATTTCTCGATCATCGAGACTTCTCAATCAGGCAAGTGCAAGATTGGGTGGATTCATGGTTTACAAGAGATCGAATTTCAGTTAAGAAAGAAAATAATCTTTTCTTCTTCCACTGCCGTGAGTTACAAGATAGATCAGATATTTTAGGGCTCTATGATACAATGAATTTCAAAGGAGCTATGCTTATCATAAAAGCATGGAAACCTCTTGATTCTTTCAAGTCCTTCAACTTCTCGGAATCGGCTTTATGGATTAAAATAGAAGGTCTCCCTCTAGTTATATGCTCCAAATCTCTAGCGAATCTCATTTACTCTCGAATAGGGAAAGTTCTTTATTATGATGAAGCATCTGGCCAACCCGGTCTCAAAAAACACTTTCGAGCGCTGGTATGGATAAAAGTAAAATCTCCTTTAATACCAGGGATGTATCTTGAAATGCAAGAGGGAAGATCAATTTGGATTGATCTCAGATATGAAGGAGTTTATATCTTCTGCAAGAGATGTGGAAGGATAGGTCATAAAAGCTCGATATGTTCAGTTCCATGGGAGAAAGCAAAGAAGTCCATAGAAAAGGCTATCTCAAAGGCAAGTATTCCCGACTCCCCAGTGATGTTTGGGAGTCCTGACGCATCTTTGTACTCGAATAAAATAATAGGGCTCCCTCCCTCCCCAGAATTCATGACAACGACAGTCAAATTAGATGAACCAAGGAGGACACTAATGGTCTACTCATCAAGTAGTAGTTCGGATAATGATAGTGGAGGTGACGACGATAACCACCCTAACGACGAAGAAATGCAAAATGCGTCCTCGGGTCATGGATCTCCTAGAATTCAAGAAGAAAGTAATGCAAGCGGGCATTCAGGCCCATCAACGAGGCCCAATGCGTATGGGTCAAGGCAGCAGCGTTTTAGGCAAGAAGGCCATTTTTGTGCGAGTCAAGTCATCGGGCCCAGCTCATTATCTAAAAAAATGGAGAGGCAAGCCAAGGGTAAAAATGTCATTCCAATTAAAGCTCCATCTTTCAAAAAGAAACGAAAGAAAATTGCGGGTTTAATGCACTGAAATCCTCTGACGTTGCAGCAAATCAGGCGGCTGAAGTGAGAGTTCCAGCCAATAATCTCACTCTCTCTCCTCATTTTAATGCTTCTTATGTAAGGAATAATGAAACAAACCCATTTCCTTTAGCAAAATCATTCCAAATCGGGTCCTTTCTTCCACTTAATATCAATACCATAAATACTTCTCCACACTCTTTCTCTTCACCGAAATTTTTTTTCTCCCTTTCCTCACATGATAACCCCCAAGTCAATATGGATTCTACTCATTCATCACCTCACTCTTCAAACTCTATTACCCAACCCTCTCACTCACAACTAAATACGCATCACTCTCAACCTACAGAAGTTAACAACTCTCACTTTAATGCTCCTGTACTATTCGAAAACTTATCTGACTTATTCCCTCATGAAAGCAACATGGAACACGTCAATAACAATGACGTAGGAAGTTCGTGGGGAAACTCGCTCGCTCATAACAGCTTGTCATCCTACTTCAATTCGGATGATGCTATATATGCTGGAAACTTTTATGCTGATCCTTACTCTTTAAGTGAACCCATAAATTGGGGAGAACTACAAAACCTTCTGCAAGAATCAAACTCAACCCTTTCCCCTCAAACTCCTCTTCTTATACCAGGCTCTCACTCTTCATTGCAAACCGGATCTTCAAGCTCCTTTCACTCTGCAGTAGCAGGTCTTCCAGCTGCGGAGTTTGCTGATCTTCGCATATTTCCGTGCTGGCCGAATTCGCAAGCACCATTAATGGAGACAGCAGGTGATGAAGCCTTTTTATCGCGGAAGAGGAAGTTTGATGAACTCTCGGAGGTTCTGGAAGCCGCGAAGAAAAACACTGAAACCTTGGTGGAAGTCCCGGTCCAACAAAATGATGAAATTTCTGCTGCAGTCACAGTACCGAAAAGTGAGGAAACCAAGTCTGAGAACAAGGAGAAACGTGAGTTGGTAGTGCTGAAGAATAAGAAGAAGTCGGTTACAGATGGGGTTTCAAAAGGTAAGGAGAAGGTAAGCCCAACTAAGCCAAAATTGGAGAATATTTCACCTTCTGATAATGAAAATAAAATTAAGCCCATCCCTGAAAAAAATTTAAATGATTCTGAAAATCATGTGATGGAACCTCCTCGGCGTGGCTCCGGTCGCCCTCCTAGGCCCAAACGAGTGGTTGTTCAAGCTTTGGTGTGTGACAAAAAAAGGAAATTCGAAGAATTTGAACCAATACTTGAAAGCTTCATCAGTGAGGTAACTTTGGATTTGCATAAATGGATCGCTGACAAACGGCAAGAAATATTGCGCAAATTTAAGAAATTTAAGCACATGGTGTTTTTTGGTGAACATGGCCTCGAGACTGGGCCTAAACAGTCTCCGGGCGCCCCATGAAGATATTGGCATGGAATTGTAGGGGTCTAAAATCAGCGGACTCCCCTACAATTCCATTTCTGAGCTGGCTTGTCCGCAAATTCTCTCCTAACATATTGTTCCTGTCAGAAACTAAGTCTACCGCTCCTGATATATATAAGCTAGCTGCGTATTTTGGGTTTTCAGGAGTAGCCACTGTTGACGCTATAAATAACGTAGGTGGCCTGGCGGTCTTTTGGTGTAACGATGTAGATATACATGTTGCTGGTAGCTCTGCTAATCACTTTGACTGTATTATAAATGATGTAGTAGCTAATGGAATATATAAATGGAACCTTATTTTGCTGTATGGATCGCCTTATGTAGAGTCAAGGGATGTGGTGTGGGACCGCATTTCACAATGTATAATCCAAAATAAGCTAGATAGCGTAGTTATAGGAGACTTAAACCAAGTAGAATTTCTAAATCAAAAATTGGGGGGTTCAGATGTAATTCCAGGGAGAGAGCAATTCTCTATCTGGAGAAGCAACTTGGGGCTGTCGGAGCTAAGCTTTCATGGTCAATCTTATACTTGGTGCAATAATAGATCAGCTGAGGATAGGATATATGAGAGGCTAGATAGAGCGTATGCCTCAGAAAATTGGGTCCAAAAAAATCCAGAAGCAATAAACCTAAATCTGCCCATATTAATATCAGATCATAGTCCTATTCTCCTTCACACTTCCCCACCACAAGAGCGTAGAAGATCCCCAATTAAAATGGAAGCTTGGTGTCTGGAGTTTAAGGAAATCTCGAATATCATTACCGAGCAATGGCATTCCCAATTTAACGGATCTCCAATGTTTCGCGTCGCCCAAAAGTGTCGTCACATAAGATATCGCCTGTTCAAATGGTGTCAAGAATTCAAGAGAAAAAATAAAATTAGCTGGGAAGAGTGTCTAGATCAATGCGGCGAAGCCCAAGCTAATCTTCCATGTTTCAATGGAGAAGTTCAGGAAGAAGAGGTAGTGAGATCAGCAAGGGAGAAATTGGCACTACAGGTGAAATATTGGCAACAAAGGGTTAAGAGTAAAAATAGAGCTTGGGAAGATTCAAACACTAAATGGTTCTTCAGGAAAGCAAAGAGTCGAAGGAAGCGTAATGAAATTCTTATGCTTAAGTCAGCCGCGGGAATCTGGATATCAGATAAAAAGGATATTCAAAAGGAGATGCTAGAATACTTTTCTCAGATTTATCAAGGCCGCCATCACGGCAGTGAATATTGGGAGGAGCTTTCCACGATACGGAGCTTGATACCACAACTATCTGATGAGCAGCAAAATTCTCTGACAAAGTCAGTCACACTTGAAGAAGTGAAGCTAGTCGTGTTTCAAATGGGAAGCCTGAAGGCACCGGGGCCAGACGGTATCCCAGCTCTGTTCTACCAGCAATACTGGTCAACGGTGGGTAATGACATTTGGAAAGCGGTCTCTTATTTCTTCTCTACAGGGTACATGCTCAGGGAATGGAATTACACAAACATCTGCCTCATCCCCAAGACCAAAAGACCGGAAGAAGCAAGTCAATTTCGTCCCATAAGCCTATGTAATGTGATTTATAAAATCATATCAAAGGTCATTTCCAATAGACTTAAACCAATATTGAAGGCTTTGGTTTCTCCATTCCAAAATGCTTTCGTTCCCGGGAGACTCATGGCGGATAACTGTTTAATTGCTCATGAATTGGTCAGTAGTATCAAACAGCACACAAAAGGCAAGCAGCACCTGGCGGCGCTAAAGATCGACATGTTTAAGGCCTATGACAAGGTGGATTGGAACTTCTTGGATTGGTTACTGTCACAAATGAGAATCCCAGCCAAGTGTCGTCACTGGATTATGCAGTGCGTAACTACAGTGTCATACTCAATCCTTGTTAACGGGGAGCCTACTTCTAGATTCGCCCCTACTTGTGGCCTAAGACAGGGAGATCCTCTATGCTCATATCTTTTTATTCTCGTTATGGATATTCTGTCTAGAATGCTTACTAAAGGAATGACTGACAAATCCTTCGAAGGAATTAAGATAGCCAGAATAGGTCCTTCAGTGTCTCACTTTTTTTTGCAGATGACTCTCTGATTTTTTTCAAAGCCAATCCTAAATCATGTGACGAAGTAAAGAACATCTTGTCGAAATTCAGCAGATTATCAGGCGAAGTCATCAACTATCATAAGTCCCTTATCATGTTTAGTCCGAACACGCCTCCAAGCTGTCGTCATCAGATGAGAGAATTAGTGAACACTCCAACTGCAAACTCTCTTGGGAAATATCTAGGAGCAAACATAGAGGTGAATGGCAGGAGTTCCAGAATGTTCCAACCTTTAGTTGAGAAGGTTGAAAAAAAGCTCCAAGTTGGCACAATCTATCCCTCTCACTAGCTGGGAGAGTCATCCTAATTAACAGCGTCCTCTCTATGCTCAGTCTGAATATTCTCAGCACTTTCCTCATTCCCAAGATAACAGCGGATAAGTTAAACTCAATTTTTGCAAGATTTTTATGGCTGGGTCCAGAGAGAGAAAACCGATCTATTGGAAAGGAAAGTCAACACTGGAATTACCTAAAGGAAGCGGAGGATTAGGCATAAGAAACGTACATCTCTTTAACAAAGCGTTACTCGCAAAGCAAGTAGTCAGAATCCATAACTCAAGTCAAACTCTGATATCTCAAGTGTACCTTACAAAATATAAGGTTTCCCCAGTCAGCTTGATTCTCAACAAGTCAAAGTTGGGTAGAGCCTCTTGGGGTTTTAGGGGCCTTTGCAGATCTATTCAAGAATGTGCGGGAGGGTTTACCAAGATAATAAGAGATGGATCTGACACAAAAATACTGGATGATAAGTGGTTAAGGGGAGAACCCATCGAGCTCAAGCCTGGAGTAAATTTGCAGGAAAGAGGGTTACGTAATGTTAGACTTAATGGTAGCAAATCAAAAAACGTGGAACCCTGACCTTATCTGGAAAATGTTCATGCCAGAATCGTCTATTAGGATCCATACAACCTATATTCCCCAGGAAAATCTTCAGGATTACTTTGCATGGAGTGAGTCTAAACATGGAGCTTTTCGAGTAAAGGATGCTTATGCCTTTCTTCTTGGTCAAAGAGGAAATCTTGAAACCTCTCATACAAAAAGGAAGTTTTGGAGCAAACTCTGGGCCTCTGATCTTAGACCCAAATGGAAGATTTTTATATGGAGACTCCTACAAAAAGCCCTAGCCACTAACTGCAACTTAGCAAAGCGCAACATACCCGTAAGCGTTAACTGCAATATCTGTCATCAATTTCCTGAGGACGAAAGGCACCTGTTCAGAGATTGTGAGATTTCTTCGCGAATATGGTCTTCCTCTGCACTTGGAATCAAGACTCAATCAAGTGAATACATTCCGATAGATGAATGGATCAGGAACTTTTTCCAACTTTTCTGGAGAGAAGACGGGATAAAGTCTGAGAGGGTTAGAGAGTTTGTAGTTACTCTCTGGTCAATCTGGCTTCACAGAAATAACGTGGTGTTTAGGAATTTATTCGAAAACCCGTCCGTTATCTTACAAAGGAAAAACACCCTTCTTGAAGAATTTGATGAAAGTAATAGAATAAAAGGGATTCAACTCAAGCGAGTTTTATCAGAGTCTGATTCCCACCAGAGGACCTCGCCCCCCTAGATACTGATCAGCAAGAAGCATGCAGCGTGTTGGTAGATGGAGCTTGGAAAAGACATAAACTTAACTATCCAAAAGCGGGAATAGGGTGGACGGCGTATATGAATGGAGAAAAGATATTCGAGGGCAATGCAATAGTTTCAGCTTCTTCATCCCTTCAAGCTGAAGCTCTCGCAGTGTATAGAGGCCTCTGCGAAGCTTATTCAAAAGGATCCTGTAATATACAAGTCCTTTCAGACTCGACAAAAGTTGTCCGTGCAGCAAAAAGCCAGCATCAAGCAGTAGAGATTGCCACAATAATGCATGATTTTAGAGCTCTATGCCGGAGAGTTCCTCAATGGGTGATAAAAAGGGTTCGTAGAGAAGATATTGTTGCAGCACATAATTTAGCGATAGCGGCTAGATTAGGTAAATTAGTTTAAGTTTTGCCTGTATGTTCTTGTCGCCAAAAAAAAAAAAATACAATTCCAATGATAAAATATCATATATACCAACTTTTGCATAGGAGTTAGTACGTGTGATATTGACCTTTTTTCTTTTTTTTTTTAAGGAGATATTGACCTTTATCTTATGGGTGGTTTAACTTTTATTAAAATTCATACAAGAATCCGAAATAAAAAGATAAACTACTGGCAACTATTGGCAATTTCTCCTCGTAGCTACACTATATTTTAAAAATCAAACACTAATTTTGCTTTTCAACAAACCAGGAAAAAACACGTATGACCAAAGCCAAACATGGGTTGGAGGGCAGGAAGAGAATGAAGGTTAATTACTTAATTATTTGTAATCTATATATGCATAGCCGCCATGTAGAAATTGGTATTAGTTGAAGCCTTTCTCATTGAATTGGTCAAACAAACACGGCCATTTAATCTAACCATCAAAATTTGATCTTGTATGGCGAACGGCGATTAATGTTATATGAACGAGTTCAATATTAATTTTTTTTATCACAATTTTAGGTGAGATGGGTGCATATAAATTATTATTAGTAGATTTTGTATAAGATCACCTTACAATATGGTTAGTGTAAGTCCAATTTATTATTATTCATAAAACTATAAAAGAATCATTGTTAAAGAAGTCACTTGTTAAGTTAAAGGAGTAACTTTTTTTGTAAATGGTCATATATTCATATTTTTTTTTTTTGAAATTAACATTAATTCATTGATTCAAAGTCATATGATATCTACAATAAAAGTCAAAACTAAACAAATACATATCAAATGAAATATTGGATCAAAAAAAACATATCAAATGAAATAAATACAATTCTAATATGATAAAACCACGATCGTTGAGTAGATCTAAGTATCTAACACTTCTGAAATCCCTTGTCTTTCACATCGCTATCTGATGCAGCCTTCTGCAAGGGGATCTGTCGATCTTTTGTAGTTTTGAAGTAGAACCTGATTCAATTCAAGTGATGGTAAACGAAGTCTTGACATCTGTTGCAACTTCGCACAAATTTCGATCAACAAATCAACATCTTGAAATACACAAAAACCCCAAAACAAATTCTCTAAACTCTCACATGGAGAGAGATAAAACCCAATATATGGGTAGACATAACCCAATATATGGGTAGAAAAACTCTCCATTAGAGAGAGACTGAGATTTATTAGAAACATAAACATAAGAAGCTAGTAATAAAACGAGAAAAGGGGCTTACCATCGCCCAAACGGGTGGTGGTAGCCCCTAGATTGAATATTAGGGTTTTTGGGAGAGGAGAGAGAAGAGAGAAAAAAAGAAGAGAGGAGGCGATAGATAAAAAATAGTATATACTCATATTTTTACTTTAAAAGTGTAACAATATAGTTAACCCCATCTCACCATAAACTCCGGTCTATTGATCTTTTATTAGAATTTTAAATAGTTTTTATGAGTTGGGAACAACTCTTTGTGCTCAATAAGTCACGTATACATAAGTACTCTAAGTAAAAGTTTTCCTATTGTGATTGGTAGATACCATACAAGAAAACATTGTAAAAAAGGATATGAGCCAATGCTATTGAAGAGGAACGTAAAAAAAATTGTTTTCTCGCTTTTCTTCAACTGTACAACCATATTCACTCGAAATGCTAGTTTTCAATGTACAATTTGACCATTAATATTTTTCATGATTTGGAATATTATTGTAAATGATAAAAAAATAATTTATTTTAAAAACACATTGTTTTTCTCCTTCCAAATTTTTATTATAGGTCAACGATCAATCACCTTGACTTATGCAATACACAATACTATTTACTATTTATACTTTCCCCGTCATTTAATAATTATCACGTTTTTTCCTTTCAGATAAAATGTCACGATAAGTGACACATAGTTCAAAGTAATGAATACTTCTCATTTATTACATCTTTGCTAAAATTTAATTGTTTCACATGCTTTTTTATCCATTACTCAAATGTAATTGGTCAAATAAGTAGTCCCAACTTTTTCACTCTAGGCTCCTCGGTATTCACTCACTTTATTTCTGTATCGCTTCTTAAAAAATGGAGGAAGTACGTAGTTTCCTTTCTCTAAGAGAGAACTTGTGCTCTTCCAGGCTTTCTTTACTGGCGACGCCATCGCCACTGTACGGTGGCATCGGAGAAAGTTCTCATCATACACAACTCTACGAAGGAAAGCTTTAGTTAGGAGCGTTTTCAATATGATTAATTTCCCTTATTTCTTCGATGAAAAATTCGACATGAAAAACGAACCAGCCTTTTAGAAACAAAGAATGTGCATTTTTAGGTTTCCATTATCAACCTTCTTTTTTAAGCAAATATGAAGCTTGTTTAAAGCCTGCTAAGCAAATAAAAGACTCTTAATATTACACTATTAGTTATCCCCCGTTTTAAAATATAAGGCACACACGATATTCGAGGTTGAACTCTAACCGTTAATTACTCCCAATTTATGTTGATAGAAAATTTTAAAAAATAATGTTATTATAGTATTTTTCAAGACGAATCCAGCAATATGATTTTAATAATTTTTATTTTCATATTATGACAAATATTTATGGTCAAAGCAAATTTTCGTTAAGCGTGAATGTCTTATATTTTGAAACGGAGGAAGTAGTACTTATCATGATGGCCCTTAATTGAAGTTTAAATCCTTAGAGAAGGTAGGCTAAGCGATCCACATACATGCTATTAACTGCTCTGTTTGTATACATTTATTTGACACATTCCATTTTGCATAGTTTTTCGAGACGTCTTTTGACCTTGAATATCTCTTGTCAAATTTATAAAAACTTGATATTCACATCGAGAAGAATTTATCAAGACCATTTATGACTCTAATTTTATTCACTTAAACAAATAAAATAACCGATCAGAGTTGATAATTTACTTTTCAAAAAATATAACAAGTAAATATAGACGAAGGGCGTGAAAACAGAAGAAGTTATTACATGAATCCATGATCATATGAGTACGGGCACTGTCCTAGTATCCTGTAGCCCCGGTGAAACGGTCTTGCCAGACTAGACCAAAAATGAGTTTAGTTGTAGAGACAACTACAAGGAGGGAAGAAACAACGAAGAATTGTCAAATATTACACAGTTGTCTTGCTAAGTCAATGCTCAACTAGATTATAAAAAACTACAAAACCCACCCATTTGCATTATGTATAGCACACCCTCCCCTTCTTCTCTTCTCTAACCTCCCTACAATCATTTTTCTTCTTCCTTCATAAACACACCTTTGTTTTCTCTCAATTTTCTTACCAAACACTTTCATAAATTTGCGTTATTCTCCTCTGTTTCCTCAGGTTTCCATTCCAAAGTTTGCTGCTTTAATGGCTGCTGTAAGTATTTCTTTGACCTTTTCAAACTGTTTTTTCTAGATTTAATTATGGATTTGTGGTGTTTTTGTTTTGTGGGTTGTAATCTTTCATTGATGCAAATTATTTTAGGTGATTTTTATTTATTGGTAGTGAAAGATGTTCATAGTTTGTTAGTTGTTAAATGATTTTGTAATTGGGTTTGAATTTGTTCACACCTTTTGCTAATACTATATCTTCTAGTAAATTTACTATCTTAGACTTTAATTTATGGCTAAAACATTGTACTAGCAGTTGTAGCTTATGTTATTTTGGGTCATTCTATGAAGTGATTATATTTATAAATATTATGGGTTCAAATTAAATATAGCATAGTTTCAATGTATGATTAGGACTATTTCATTGTTAAAAAGGGTTTTTGAGAGGTACCAATTTGAGTTTGAGCTAGCACGAGGTTGTATGTCAAATTGTGCATATAACTTATCAATCAAGATATTTTAATATGGTGTTCATTTTCATGATCATCAAAGATGCTAGGACAAATCATTTGGCAAACTTTCTTTAGTTATCCAAAGTAGTATATACCATGGACCATACTCTACTAGCTAGTCTAAATTAACTTCAACCTCTTTATGCATGCCATTTCTGGAGTTGCTTAAAGAGATTCAATGATTGAAGTGGTGTAGATTTCAATCTAAAGGTTCTAAATCTTGGAATATGCCTATGCTTAACTAAAAACAAAAAAAAAACATCATGGTCGGTCAGTTGTGGAAGACGATCTAAATAGGATTGTACTTGAAGAGTTGATGGATCATTGTCTCATCGATAAGTATTAGAACATATCTAAATTGGTATTTGTACAAGTTTAATAATGAACCATCTAAAGCCTCCTGAATTGGCAAGAAAAACTCAATTTGGCTAAATTTTAGTTAACTAAACAACAGATTAGAGGAGTTGTGGCCCTCAAATGAAGTTACAAAATGTCCCCCACTAAACTCACGATACATATATTTTGTTGGCTAAAATCTAGCCAATATCATTGGTTAATCTCTGTTGGACCATATCACATTGTGTATTGTATTTAGTTTGGGCCACATATTGTATAGTATGTAACTTTAGTCCACACGGCCTTGGGCCTTTACATAACCTTAGGGTTGTATCATATATATATGATTGGCATAGCAATACACGGGACAAGGGTTGAGTTCCCAGATTTACCTCGCCACCATCATTCGATCTTGGCATGGTATCAGAGCCGGAAAACTCACCGGCGGACCTGTAAAACATCGTTGCTCGAATCGAAGATCGGAACCTCACCCGCGTGAAGTGTGAACGATCAAGGGAAAACGATGGGCGACGAGAAACAAAAGACGATAGTGAAAACAGGAGAATGGAACGTAAGCTTGAACTCTCCTTATTACCTGAGTTCCGGTGATCAACCGGGAAATATGATTACACATGTCACTTTCACTGGTGACAATTACGTGGCGTGGGCTCGGGCCATGACACTCTCGTTGAGAGCACGCCGCAAATACGGCTTTGTGGAAGGGACGATTCCCAAGCCAACTGACCCTATGGGTGTCCTTGATTGGGACACTGTACACTCAATGATTGTATCCTGGATTTTGCGCAGTATGGATGCAAAAGTGGCCGGAACAATACCGATGCATGAGAATGCACGTGAACTGTGGGTGTATATGGAGCGGCGGTTTTGCGTGGCTAATGGACCACGTATTCAGCAGATAAAAACCGCTATCTCGGACTGCAAACAAGTAGGGACTATGAGTATTGATGAGTACTACTCGAACCTAATGAGTTATTATGATGAGTTGGCGCGATTAAAGCCACTGCCTTCGTGTGAATGCCATAAATGTGAGTGTGGATTGGTGTCAAAGCTGGCACGTGATAGGGAAGATGAAATCTTTCATCAGTTTCTCATTGGTTTGGATAATGCGAATTACGGGGCTGTTCGTACCAACCTCTTGTCTCAACAGCCTTGGGTGATATCAACCGAGCGTATCAAACGCTGAAGCAAGAAGAGCAGTCACGGGCACTCTCTCGCGAGAAAACGGTAAGTGATGTTCATGCGTTTCATGTCAATACCGAACGAGATAAGGGTCGGTTAACACGGCTTGACAAATCAAAACTTGTGTGCACCCATTGTAAAAGAAAAGGACATGAAATCACTACCTGTTTTAAGCTCCATGGAAATCCTGAGTGGTATGAAGAACGCTTACGTGCGCGTAATTCGGGGCGCGTCGATGGGACTGCCACCCACGGACCTGCTGCTGGTGGAAGTTCTGTCGGAGCAACAGGTGGGCATGGTGTTGGGAGTGCTGCTGGAGCACTGCGGGCTCCAGGGGGGGCTCGAGCTCACGCCGTGGCAGATGGTGCTTTTGGGTCACAAGCAGATGGTGGTCCTTCACTTGCGTCACTCACACCGGAGCAGATTCAAGCTTTGATGACTTTGATTAACACTGACCCACAGCCTAATGACCGTATGGCAGGTATAGAATGGATTATTGACACCGGTGCATCGCATCATCTAACAGGCAATCTATCTGTCCTAGCGAATGTTCGAACCATTCCACCTTGTCCAGTTGGTCTTCCTAATGGATGCTGTGCTTCTGCTACTATGGAGGGAGATGTTTATCTTACTGATGTTCTTGTTTTACATCATGTTTTATTTGTCCCTGATTTTCAGTGTAACTTGGTTTCCGTATCTCATTTGCTAGCTGATAATGATTGTACTATTCAATTCACATCTACTTTATGTGCTATTCAGGACCGGTCCTCGGGGACTCTGATTGGAGCAGGTGAACGGCGAGGGGGGCTTTACTATTTCCGGACGGTGGCCGTGGTGAATGCTGCAAGTGTTGTTGACATATGTACCTTTGACCTATGGCATCAAAGGTTAGGTCATCCCTCGGAACGCGTAGTGAAGCTGCTTCCTGCTATCCGTTCTAGTCATGATAAGAAGAAATTGAATAACGTTTGTGAGGTTTGTCCTATGGCCAAACAAACTCGTGACTGTTTTCCTCGTAGTACTCATAAAGCCAGTCGATTGTTTGAACTGGTTCATTGTGATTTGTGGGGTCCATATAGTGTGCCTTCCTCTTGTGGTGCAGTTTATTTTTTGACTCTTGTTGATGATTATTCCCGTGCTGTTTGGGTTTACCTATTGAATAATAAAACTGAGGTTTATAAATATTTCCTATCTTTCTTTGCTATGGTTGAACGTCAGTTTTCTACCACTGTTCAAATTGTTAGAAGTGATAATGGGACTGAATTTCAATGTATGCTTCCTTTCTTTGATCAAAGTGGTATTTTGTTTCAAATTCTTGTACTGGGACGCCTCAACAAAATGGGAGAGTTGAGCGTAAACACCAACATATTCTCAATGTGAGCCGAGCCTTAATGTTTCAAGCCAATCTACCTGTTGAGTTTTGGGGTGAGTGTGTTCTAACTGCTGTTCATCTTATTAATCGAACTCCTTCTGGGGTGTTGGGTAACAAAACTCCTTATGAAATGATCTTTGGTCATGAACCTGATTTTGAGGCTTTGCGGGTGTTTGGGTGTCTGTGTTTTGCTCACAATCAAAAATCTAAAGGGAATAAGTTTGCTCCGCGTAGTCGTAAATGTGTTTTCATTGGGTATGCCACGGGGAAAAAGGGATGGAAGTTGAAGGATTTGGAGACTGGCGTGATCTTTGTATCTAGAGATGTGTTATTTTTTGAAAACTCATTTCCTTACTCTACTCCCTCTACTTCTTCCTCCACTGAACCTTCTGACCTTGTTGATATTCCTCTCATTGAGCCCATTGAATCCTCTCCACAAAATATTCTACCCACTCCTGTGTCCCTACCGGCCCACATTCCACCCTCTGGCCCACAAAATATCCTACCCCCTCCTTCTAATTTGCCCCAGCCCACTGGTGACGCGGACTCTCCTCCTGCGTCCCCTCTACCGTCCCCAGCCCAGCTTTCATTACCCTCATCTGACGCCGACTCCTCTACCGCGTCTCCAGCCCAGCCCCCTGCTGATCCGCCTACTCTACTGGGCCGCGGACATCGGGCTAAGCAGCCCAACTCTTTGTTGCGTGACTATGTTGTGAATTCGGTACAGCTTGCTCGCCCCCCTCCAGGTTCATCAGATACTCCATGTCCCTCAGGTACTCCGTATCCTCTAGCTCATTTTGTGAATTGTGATAATTTTTCTGCTCGCCACCGTGCTTTTCTTGCTGCAGTTGATGATGGGGTTGAGCCTACGAGTTTCACCGAGGCTATGTGTCATTCGGGGTGGCGCGACGCCATGCACAAAGAGATTCGTGCTCTAGAAGATAATCACACATGGGTTATGACTGATCTTCCTCCTGGGAAGAAAGCTCTTGGATGCAGATGGGTCTACAAAATCAAATATAACTCTGATGGTAGTGTTGAGCGCCTTAAAGCGCGCTTGGTTATTTTGGGGAATCATCAGGTTGAAGGCATCGATTACAATGAGACTTTTGCTCCAGTTGCTAAAATGGTCACTGTCCGTGCTTTCCTTGCCGTTGCTGCTTCTCGCAACTGGGCTGTTCATCAGATGGATGTCCATAATGCTTTTCTCCATGGTGACTTAGATGAGGAGGTTTACATGAAACTTCCCCCTGGTTTCACTCCTACAGCTACCGGCAAAGTCTGTCGTCTCCAGAAATCTCTTTATGGTCTGAAGCAAGCTCCTCGTTGTTGGTTTGCTAAGCTCGCCACTTCTCTGCGACACTATGGTTTTTCCCGCTCCTATTCTGATTACTCACTATTTACTTATCATCGTGGCTCTGTTCGACTTAATGTTCTGGTTTATGTGGACGATCTTATTATTTCTGGGAACGACATTGATGCTCTCACTTCCTTCAAAAGTTATCTTGGAGAGTGTTTTCGGATGAAGGATCTTGGCCCTCTCAAGTATTTTCTCGGGATTGAGGTTGCCCGGAGTGCAGATGGTTTTTTTTATCTCAGCGGAAGTACACTCTTGACATTATTTCTGAGACCGGACTGTTGGGTGCTAAACCCGCTGATACTCCTCTCGAGCAGAATCACCAGTTGGCCATGGCTGATGGTCCTCTCCACCCGGATCCTGCTCAGTATCGTAGGCTTGTCGGCCGCTTGATCTATTTGGCCTTCACTCGACCGGATTTGGCTTATGTCGTACATGTATTGGCTCAGTTTATGCATCAGCCTCGGCATCAGCATTGGGAAGCTGCTCTCCGTGTCGTGCGTTACCTGAAGGGGAGTCCAGGGCAGGGTATCATTCTTTTTCCCCTTGTGACTTACAGTTGACCGCTTGGTGTGACTCGGATTGGGCCAGTTGCCCTTTGACTCGTCGCTCGGTCACAGGTTGGGTGGTCTTTCTTGGCTCCTCTCCTATCTCCTGGAAAACTCGGAAACAACACACCGTTTCTCGTTCCTCTGCCGAAGCGGAATATCGTTCGATGGCGGATGTTACTGCTGAACTTAAATGGTTGCGCGCTCTTCTTAGTAACCTTGGTGTTTCTCATTCACACCCATTGCTCTCTTCTGTGACAGCAAGTCTGCTCTTTATATTGCTCACAATCCCGTCTTTCATGAACGCACTAAGCACATTGAGGTTGATTGTCATTTATACGGGATGCGATTCAGGATGGTCTTATTACTACTGCATATGTGCCCACTACGGAGCAACTCGCTGATTGTTTCACTAAAGCTCTTGGTGTTCGTCAGTTTCGTTTTCTTATAGGCAAGTTGGGCATTGGTAATCCCCATGCTCCCACTTGAGGGGGGGTGTTGGACCATATCACATTGTGTATTGTATTTAGTTTGGGCCACATATTGTATAGTATGTAACTTTAGTCCACACGGCCTTGGGCCTTTACATAACCTTAGGGTTGTATCATATATATATGATTGGCATAGCAATACACGGGACAAGGGTTGAGTTCCCAGATTTACCTCGCCACCATCATTCGATCTTGGCAATCTCTCATGTGTTTTGTTTGACTCTTTGTTATTTAATCATCCATGTTACTTCGACTCTTTCATTAATCTTAACTAGGCATGTCAGGCGGCAGACACTCGACTCTCTGTCAAGACACCTCAATTATCTTTATCCACATATTTTTAGTGAACAGCTATAACAATAGGGGGAAGGGAAAGACAAAATAATGCAATAATATGCTAAACAAGTGATAAGAATCATAGCCAAAACTAGCAAATACATCAATCTCAATGTGTTAACATGTATTTGTAGAAGTCATGCTATAGTCTCCATAATTAACAATATGCATTAAGGATCGTGTCATCGCATCAGAGCCCAACTCAAGACATGGTGCTTGTGTCCAAAATATGAGCCATGGCATGTGTATGACACTTGGATATGAACAAGTGCCCTGACATTCGTCCTTAGTAACATAACTGAGCATTACATCACTAGAAATAGATCCTCAAAGCGTCCTTTTGCAGCATAGCTAGTAGGAAGCAACCATGTTATTGAATCTAATGTCACCCAATACCATTAATTAAATCACTCATTGTGAATTGCATTCTCTCCCTGTACTCTGTAGTCTGTATAACAAATTTGGTTAGTGTATCTTAACATTTGGTCTAATTAACCGATACTGATGAACCTTTTGTGCTGTATTATAATTAGTACTTTTTGTGCTTGCCAATCTTTGCAGTCCAAAGTACCGAAGTTTGGTGCCTGGGAGGGTGGAGAAAACTACACAGTTTACTTTGACAATGCACGGAAGAAGAAGACTAATGGACAGATGATCAACCCGAATGATCCTGAAGAAAACCCAGAAATGTTTCAACAAAATGGAGGCCCAGCTCAGGCTCTTAGAGCAGATCCAAAGGGACAGCAAGCAAAAGTCCCCCAATTTGGTGCCTGGGAAAATGGAGAGAATGTTGGGTACACTGCTTATTTTGAGAATAAACGAAAAGGCAAAAATGGTGAGCCCACAGCATCACAGAACGAGCCCAAGATGAACCGAGATATGCAGCCTCGTAAGGATCCTCCAGCTCAGGCTCGTCCTGCACCAGCTAAACCAGAACCACAACAAGAAGCACGGTCAAAGGTCCCACAGTTTGGGGCTTGGGAGGGTGCAGGTGAAGCTGGTTACACACAAAGTTTTGAGAATGTCAGGAAAAATAAGAATGGGCGCACTGTCACACCAGAACCTTCTGATGCACCTCAATTGAACCGGGATGTTAACGATCCTACAACTAAAGAGGGCCGTCCAAAGGTGCCTCAGTTTGGGGCTTGGGAAGAAGGAGAAAATGGTGGTGTATACACAGCTTATTTTGAAAATGCTCGTAAAAATAAGAACGCGGGGCCTGTTCTAGACCCAGTTGATCCCCAGCTCAACCGAGATGTTAACAATAGAGCTCAGCCTCCTTCTGCTGCTGGAACCAAAAATAAGGTAGATGATCATCAGTTGAGAAATGCCAGTAGAGGATCGGCTTCTTCTGTGGCAGTATCCGACAGTTCTTCAAGATATGGAAAACAAAATCCTGGGGGTCACTCACCTATTCATCAGAAAGCAGGGAAGCTTCAGCAAAGACCTCCAGCTAATCGAGGAAGTCAAACTGTAAGTGCTCCTTAGTTTCTTCAAGAAATATTTTTCACAAAAAGTTTCTTCCAACAAATAAGCTTTGACTTCTTCCTCGTAGGCAAAACATAGGGGCCCGTTCGTTACTATTTATCATTTACAGTTTTCATTTCTTTTAAAACTATAATCTAAAATGTGGAAACCACAAAAAGTGGTTTCCAATTTTTTTGTTGTCAGCTTAAAGTAAGCATGATTAGTATTAATATTAGTATGAGTAATCTTAAGTATGTTCACAACTTACTTCTATGTTATATAACTGTTGAAATCTAAGTGGAGAAAGTATTAAATTTTTGTGATTGAGGGTGAAAATTTCTTCTACTTATTATATGTTTCAACATTTACAGCCTGAGAGAGGAGCAGCAATACCAGCATGGGGGGTCTGGAACACTGATCCTCAGCAAGCTGAGGGTTTTACGGGTGCTTTCACGAGGGCTAAAGAGGAGAGGAACACACCCCTCAACCCGAATGTTCCACCACGCTATCAGCAGCAATCTGAAGAGGCTGGAAAGGTAAGTATTGGATTTTACAGTATATATCTATCTATATATAGACCTACAGTCCAAAAATTTATAATCTGTACTTACTTTATTATTGTTTTTGGTTTTTCAGAAGGGGTGTTGCTTTGGTTGGTTTTGATAATGAACGCGCACTCTTGTTTCCTGATCAAATTATACGACGAAAGACGGAGGTGTGGATAGTTTTGGGTTGCTTTATGACTTATGAGCTACAAATAGGCTCTCTTCTTGTCAAAGAGCAGAAAAGGAGTTCGAAGAGCAGGAATTATTTTCTCATAATGGGTGTTTCTATAATCTATGTGTGTATTTCTTTTATTTATTTTTGGATAGGGTAGGGGGGAGGGGGGGAAGTATATAGTGTAATTGTAACTAAATTATATTCTTCTTGTTCATGAATTAATCTTTTGGAGTACGTTAAGTCATTACTTAAAATTGTTGACAAATAATGTTTCAGACTTCTCTTTGTAACTAGCTTATTTTCACATAAATTTGGAGCAAACTTATTCAGGCTTAAGAAAAAGCATATTTTTCGTGGTCTCTGACTTTCCAACTTACCCTTACGTCTTCCTGCAAACCTCTAAGTTGAAAGTTGTTGATCTTCGACATCTTGGCCCTCATGGCCAACTTGAGCTATGGAGGTCAAACTGAAAAAAAGGAAACCAACAAATTTAATGATTAACTTTTGTAGATAGTGACTATGTGATCTGTTGGATATTTAGAGTATCGGAGTATTGATTTTCATGTTTCGTTACGTTAAGTCACATAGGATAAGGTGTTGTGACTTGAAGTAACATGTGGATTAGAGTGACTAATGTATGTAATACATTAGTGAAAGAGCGTTCGCTCGGGCTCGGAGCGCTCACACGAAAACGGCAGGAAAACGAGGAAACGCGCAAAGAGATGAAATGGGCGAAGGAGCGCTCGCTCCTTGGAGGAGCGCTAGCTCCATGTGGCTCGGTTTCAGTTTTGCGTCTTTTCGAGTGACGGTTATTGTTGTGGTTTGCGATCTTTTAAACGTTACAAAGGCTCTAATTGTTTATATACTTCATATGTGAATGAAAAGAAACGAGAGTAAACTCTCTCAAAGTTCCATAGCACAAAGTCTCATTCATTGCTACAAATTATTTCTTTCTTATTCTCATTTGACGAATTTCATAACGAGCTTGATCTTCGTTGTTCTTCTTTGTATCTCGGAAGTGAATTCCTTGTAACCCGTGCTCAATGTAGGGTAGGAATATTGCTTTTGGGAAAGTGGCCCAACACGCCTAGAAGATTCATTGTTCATCTTGTAATCATCTTTGTCACCCTATTTCTATTTGTAACAATCCAAAAGCAATATTACTTGAGGATGGCTACGGTTCGTGAGATGACTTCGAATTTTCAGAAACTTGACAAGTTTGAAGGTGTGGGTTTCCGTAGATGGCAGAAGAAGATGCACTTTCTTCTCATTTCTCTTTCGGTTGCATATGTTTTAAGTACTCCAAAACCCGAGTTTGTGGAAGATGAAACTTTGGAGGCCTCAAGGAGAAGGAACAAGTGGGAGAACGATGACTATATATGTCGTGGTCATATTCTCAATGGTATGTCTGACACTTTGTTTGATGTTTATCAATTCTATGAATCCGCTAAAATACTTTGGGATGACCTTGAGTCAAAATACATGGCCGAAGATGCATCTAGTAAGAAGTTCTTAGTAACTTTAATAACTTTAAGATGATTGAAACTAGGCCTGTGATGGAACAATTCCATGAAATCCAAAGGATTTTAGGAAGTTTTAAACAACACAATATTAGTATGGATGAACATTTTTGTATCTTCAATAATGACAAATTACCACCAAGTTGGAAGGATGTTAGAATACTCTTAAACATATATAGAAAAGATGATATAAATGTGGAACAATTGGGTGCTCATCTTCGGATTGAAGAGGGAATTCGGGTTCAAGATGGACAAAAGGAGGTAAATCCTAATTCTTCTACCATTAAATGGTGGAGGATGGAAAGTTCAAGACTCAAATCCTAAGAAGAGGGCTAACAACTACACCAAAGGCAACAATTTAAGAAGCCTAAGAATGGTGGAGTTGTCAACAACGTGGTTGTTGGGAATGTGGCAAGCCCGGACACTTCAAGAAGGATTGCTTCCTTTGGAAGAAGAAGATGAACAAAAAGAATGAGCAAGGTGGAGGGAAAGGCGAGTCTAGCCAATCCCAAGCCAAACAAGGTACTTGTGCACAACTTTCATGTAATTCGTTTGAATTATATGTGTATGATTTCTGAAATCTTTTGTGTACAGGATGATTGTTCATGGTATATGATTCGGAGCTTCAAGGCATGTGTGCAAGGAGCGTCTTCATTCAAAACCTTCAAGGAGGTGGACAATGGAGAAGTTCTATACATGGGAATGACTCTACAGCTCAAGTTCTTGGTGTAGAACAAGTAGAGTTGTCTTTAGTTCCGGAAAATCTCTAGTGTTAAGAGATGTTGTATTTGCTCCGGAACTTAGGCGTAATCTAGTGTCTGGAGCTATCTTGAATCGTATAGGTTTTAAAATGGTTTTTGAGTCAGACAAGTTTATACTTCCTCCGTGTTTTTATTCTTGCTACATAGAGAAAGTGGGGGTTTTTTAAGAAAGGTAGAGAGAGAAAGTAGGGGACCACCACTTTTTGAATAAAAAAACATTTGTTAAGGAAAAAGTATGAGTATTTTAAAAGAGAAGGTGGGGGACCACCAACTTTTTAATAGTATTTTAAGATTTTTATGGTGAAAAGGAATCCATTTATGGTATGTAGCATCTATTATGACATTTTCATTTAAGGGAAATGTAGCATCTATAAAAAAAACGGAGGAAGTATTATCTAAGGGTGGTTTAATTGTTGGACTTGGTTATTTATGTAATGGTATGTTTAAACTTAGCATTTCAAATGCTTTAGTGAACAATGTGTGTGTTATTAATGATAATTCTTCTCTTTGGCATTTAAGACTTGGTCATGTTAATTATAGAAAATTATATTCTATGGCTAAGGATGATTTAATTCCTTCATTTGATCCAAGTATTGAGAAGTGTAGAACATGCATGCTAACCAAAATAATCAGGTGTTCTTTCCCTAATAATGTGGAAAGAAATACTAAGTTGCTTGATTTAGTACATAGTGATCTTTGTGATTTTCATAGTACACCTTCTTTAGGAAACAAGAAATATATTATAACTTTCATTGATGAGCATTCTAGATTTTGTTATGTATATTTGTTGTCTACTAAAGATGAAGCCCTAGATAAATTTGAGATCTATAAAAATGAAGTAGAATTGCAACTAAGTGACAAGGTTAAACAGTTTAGAACCGATAGAGGTGGTGAATTTCATAATCCTAGTGATTTCCAAGCTTTAGGAATAATACATGAAACAATCGCGGCTTATACACCACAACAAAATGGTATAGCGGAAAGAAAAAATAGAACTTGTTGAGTCATGTAGTATTTTGATGATTGTAAACAAATGATGATTATCTAACTAACATATGTGTTTGAGATGTGCATATTACATTAACATGAAACAAGTCATCAAAGGTTGAATATATCACATCATGAAGGTTTTCCAACAAGTGAAGTTCCTAAAAGAGTTCTATAAGGAACACAACTAGAGCGGTTCTAGGTACATCCTATGAGGAACATTGAATATGAAGTTCTGGAGCAGTTCCTGAGTGGGAGCAGAATATAACGTTTCAGAGTTGAAACAAGAAGTTCCTGAGCAGGAACTATGAGTGCGAAGTTTCTTAAAGAGAACTAGCACACTGAAGTTCCAAAGGTGGAGCTATCAACATGCGGTTCTTGAGTTGGAGCAGCATGGAGCATGAAGGCAGAAAATATGAGTTTATTTTCTAGGATTCATGTAAGTATATGGAAACATGAAAGGTAATGGAACAAGGTCTAAAGGAACTCGTAAGGTCAAAGGAACTCGTGGAACTTAGAGTCAAAAGTATTTAAGAGTCAATAAATCTGATGCATATTATTATCTTAATCTATAAGAATTTATTAGAGTTTATTTCTTAATAAATCTCTACGTGGTTAATTATTTATAAATAATATGCATTAGTTATTTTAGGATAAGTTTTAGTTTTAAAATAAAAGATAAGTTTTAGTTTTAAAATAAAAGATAAGTTTTAGTTTTAAAATAAAAGATAAGTTTTTAATAAAATCGGTTTCTTTAGGAATCTAATTTTAATTAATTTAATTTTATCTTTTTAGTTTTTGGAAAATAAAAAGCCTAGATTTATAATACGTATAATGAGTATTGTTAAAGAATTGTCTGTCTGTTCCTCTCTAAAGGAACAGACGTGGTAGTCTTTAATCTAAGTTAAAGGAACTAACTATTAAAGGAACTAGACTTAGGATGAACATTACAACGGTCATTTATGTCAGTTGAGTAAATTACTGCCTAGATTTAGGTAACCGTTTTATTTAAGGAAAAATCTGATTTTATGGAAAATCTTTTAAGGAAAATATTTTATTTTTCAAAAGATAATAAAAATATTATTCGGTTTTTACGGAAGAAATTTAAAGATAATTTTTTATTAAAATAATTTAATTTCAGATTTAATAATTAATATGTTTTTAATTAAATCAGATTTTCAAGTAATGCTTAAAGTGGTTGCTAAAATTAAGGAGCAGTAACTAAAAACACTCCCACGTTTAATAGTGATCATGGAGATCATGGGATGTGTTAAGGAACGTGTTCCTTAAGGAAGGAACATCATGGGATAATGGTTTAACCACTAACACATGACATCCCACGTTCATTCTAAAAGACTGCTATAAATATACAAGTTCAATTGTTTTCAAATTGTCTGACTAGTGTCTTTCCATAGTGTTAGACTTATGTCATTCCATAAGTTTGGCTTAAGGAATAGCGTTACAAAAGAAATATATTTTCTATTCCTTGTTTGAGTCAGTTCCTTTGAGTTTCAAGTTCCTACGAGTGCCATGTTCCTTTACAGTTATTCAGTTTCTATATACTAGAGTTAAACCAAATTATCAAGCGTCTGTATTTGAGTTTGGGGTTAAAGGGTTTGAGTGAACTCTTGTAATGGGAACTTGGTAAAGGGTTTGAGTGAATTCTTGTATAAGTTAGAGTTGGATTAGGAACTTGAGTAAGTTCTTATTGTGTATGCGTAGACTTAGGGTGAAGTCTATCTAGGGGTGAAGGGTTTGAGTAAACCTTTGTAAAGAGTTGTGGGAACTCTTGAAAGACTTAGAGTTAAGTCTAGAGTATAGAGTGGAGATTGTGAGAGAGTTGGAGTTCCGAGTGGAACGTGAGTATGTAATAGGTTGAATCATAGGAGATTTCCTATTATAGTGAAGAGTTTAAATCCTGAGTAGGTCGTGGTTTTTCTTCTTGTATTGAGACAAGAAGTTTCCACGTAAAAATCTCTCTTGCACTTTCAGTTCCTTATTGCTTATGTTTTAAATTCCGCATTATTTGGGCAATAAGTTCCACACTACAATTCACCCCCCCTCTTGTAGTGTTCCTAGTGAAATACCAGAACTTTACAAGAAATGGTAAATTCTATGTTATCTTATTCGGGTTTGAGTGATGGTTTTTGGGGTGAAGCGGTTTTAACCGCTTGTTACATTTTGAATCGTGTTCCAATGAAAAAGAACAAAGTAACCCCTTATGAATTGTGGTACAAAAGAAAACCAAATTTAAGTTACATTAGAGTTTAGGGATGTAGGGCAATAGTGAAAGTGCCAGAACCTAAACGTAAAAAGTTAGGTGAAAGAGGAGTTGAATGCATCTTTATAGGATATGTTGTTCATAGCAAATCCTATAGGTTCTATGTTATAGAACAAAATGACTTTTGGTCGGTTCACACTATTGTGGAGTCAAAAAGAGATGCTATTTTTGATGAAAATAGATATTCATCGGTTCCAAGACCAAAGGACATAACTCCAAGTACCGAAATTTGAGAAATTGATCAAACTAATGATCAAGAGTTAGATGAACAAATTCTAGATGAAAATGTTGCATCTACATCATCGCAACCTAGGAGAAGTAAACGGGCTAGGAAAGAAAAATCATTTGGCCCAGATTTTCATGTATATTTGGTTGAAGGATCAAGAGATAGTGTTTTGACTAAATTTCCATATGTCTATAATGTGGAAGGGGATCCTTTAACATATGATGAGGCCATGAAATCTCAAGATGCTCCATTTTGGAAGGAAGCTATTGATGATGAAATGAACTCAATCATGGGGAATAACACATGGGTTCTAGCAGACCTACCTCCTAAATGTAAACCAATAGGGTGCAAATGGATTTTCAAGAAGAAAATGAAAATTGATGGAACTATTGACAAGTTCAAAGCCCGGTTAGTGGCTCGAGGCTTTTCTCAAAAGTCGGGTATCGATTATTTCGATACATATGCACCCTTAGCTCGAATCTCCACTATAAGATTATTGATTGCACTTGCGGCAATCCATAATCTTGTGATCCATCAGATGGATGTCAAGACGGCCTTCTTGAATGGAGAGTTAGATCAGGAGGTTTACATGAGACAACCGGTTGGTTTTGTTGTCAAAGGTCAAGAACAAAAGGTTTGCAAGCTAATTAGATCTTTGTATGGGCTAAAACAAGCACCTAAGCAATGGCATCAAAAGTTTGATGAGGTAGTGTTGTCTAACGGTTTGAAATTGAACAATTCAGACAAGTGTGTATATAGCAAATTTGATGACAATGGTCATGGTGTTATGATTTGCTTATATGTAGATGACATGTTAATTTTTGGAACTGATTTATCCCAAGTTGAGTGGACTAAATCTTTTCTATCGTCTAAGTTCTCAATGAAAGATTTGGGGGAGGCGGATGTCATTCTAGGAATTAGAATTAAAAGAAGCAAAGGTAAATTGAGTTTGTCTCAATCTCACTACATCGAAAAAGTTCTTAAGAAATTTGATGTTAGTGGTTTCTCTTTTGTATCAACACCAATGGATCCTAGTGAGAAATTATTACCTAATGAAGGTAGTGTTGTATCTCAACTTGAGTACTCAAGGGTGATTGGATGTTTAATGTATGCCACGACGAGTATTAGGCCGGATATCGCATTTGCGGTAGGTATACTTAGTAGGTATACTGGAAATTATTAGTATGCAACCTTGGCAAGCTATTCGCCGTGTCTTAAGATATTTGGGGAAAACTAAGGACTATGGTTTATCCTACAGTGGATATCCTTCGGTTTTAGAAGGGTATTCGGATGCAAGTTGGATCTCTAATAAAGAGGATCACTCTTCTACAAGTGGATGGGTATTTTTACTTGGGGGAGGTGCTATATCTTGGGCTTCGAAGAAACAAACTTGCATAGCGGATTCCTCCATGACTTCGGAGTTTATCGCTTTGTATTCCGCAAGCAAAGAGGCGGAGTGGTTGAAGAATCTCATGATTGAGATTCCTTTATTGCCAAAACCGATATCGCCGATAGCGATTCATTGTGATAACGATGCTGCCTTGGCAAGAGCATATAGTCAAGTATATAATGGTAAGTCGAGACACATTGGTGTGCGGCATAGTTACATCCAAGGACTTATCAAGGATAATGTTATCACTATGGACTATGTACGTACAACGTATAATCTAGCGGATTGTTTTACAAAGGCCTTGGCTAGAGATAATGTAAAGAGGATGGCAATCGTTTTAGGATTGGAGCCCCTCGAGAATCACGAATGAGGGAATCTTAACTTAACGCCCAATATGACGTTAGGTCTTAAGTTCAATAAGATTAATTTCTTCATTTAGATGATTGTAGAACTTTTATTCATCCTAAATTGTAGTTCTATCACTGTGTTGTATAAGAAGGTTGTATAGCTTAATAGGTCTCTTGTTTATGCTTTTCACAGTAGCATGTATTTTAGAGATCAACCTATGTAAGTGTGAAGTTTAGCCGCTTCAAGGAGCTATTGGGGCATAGCTTTGATACACTTGTGAATAGATATGGACACAAGGCTTTATGTGTCGGTTTATAATGAGTTTAAGTAATTTATCTTGTGTGTATAGTATCTTCGGGTTTCCATTATGTATTGAAATTGGTTCAATCGTTATTGACACTAATTGGATACGGATACTTGGAATGTGTACTGTACTATATGGAAGTTCAAGTTTTATACACTTTCATTTATGCATGAGATGTATTTATATGTAATGATGTATGTGCTAATTATACAATTAGATACTCTAAATGGGGGAGGATTGTTGGATATTTAGAGTATCGGAGTATTGATTTTCATGTTTCGTTACGTTAAGTCACATAGGACAAGGTGTTGTGACTTGAAGTAACATGTGGATTAGAGTTACTAATGTATGTAATACATTAGTGAAAGAGCGTTCTCGGGCTCGAGTGCTCGCATGAAAACGGCAGTGAAACGAGGAAACGCGCAAAGAGATGAAATGGGCGAAGGAGCGCTTGCTCCTTGGAGGAGCGCTCGCTCCTTTGAGGAGTGCTAGCTCCATGTGGTCCGGTTTCAGTTTTGCGTCTTTTCGAGTGACGGTTATTGTTGTGGTTTGCGTTCTTTTAAACAATGCAAAGGCTCTAATTGTTTATATACTTCATATTTGAATGAAAAGAAACCAGACTAAACTCTCTCAAAGTTCCATAGCACAAAGTCTCATTCATTGCTACAAATTATTTCTTTCTTATTCTCATTTGATGAATTTCATAACGAGCATGATCTTCGTTGTTCTTCTTTGTATCTCGGAAGTGAATTCCTTGTAACCCGTGCTCAGTGTAGGGTAGGAATATTGCTTTTGGGAAAGTGTCCCAACACGCCTAGAAGATTCATTGTTCATCTTGTAATCATCTTTGTCACCCTATTTCTATTTGTAACATGATCACCATATGATATTTCAGTTTCATGACTAGGATTGCTCGCATTATCTGATCAAGATCACCAGCTTTTAAGAGAACTTCTGTAGCACATGATGTGCGCACTCCTCCATTTGCTGTTTGACTAGACACTAGCGGCCCGTCTGGTAGTTGGTTATAAATGGTGGTAATAGGAATGAATTTGTGTGTAAATTTTTGAAGAATATCATTGTCCATTCTCATGGTAATGCTAATTTATACTAAAGTGTCCACTTTCCTTCTTAAATTTTCATTCCCATCCAATAGCACCTTGTAGGTGGTAATGAGTGGTAATGAAAATTGCTTCCCTTAGAGACAAAAACACAAGTTTAGGGGTGAGATTGCTTGCCCATGGAGAGAAAAAGCCTCCCCGTGGAAATTTTATGGGTACTTACCTAATAAAATTACACTTAAAATTCATTCCCATTACCGCAATTTATTAACGACTACCAAACGGGCCGTAGGGGTCATATTCGACCGAATTCATCTGAGCTCGACTAGACTAGACATTAGAGTATAGAAATCACTTCAACTCAACTTAAGACTCATCCTTCATATAAAAGAATTTTCGAGTCGACTTTAAATGTGGGTATGTATATAAATAATTTAGGGTCAAATGAAAAGTTTCTTAGAATGAGCATAATGTTTAAAATGAATGTGCATATTTTAATATTATTTAGTTTCCACTTTAATTCCTAAGAGCGAAAGTTCCTAGGAAGTATGAAATTGTCAAGTTGTTTAGTTGTTAAATGGGTCGTGACTAGCTTTAGTGATGAGGTTTGACTTGATGATCTCTGGCTTGGTTCTATCAGACTTACATAGAACTTAAAGGGTTTTTTGTCCAAAACCCCCTTAACTTTTGGGCACTTTGCGAGAAACTACCTTAAATACACAGAATTGTCCAAAACTACCTGAATTGTACAAAATTGTTGTTGACCACTACTTTACCCCCGTTGACCGTGGTTTTCAGCCCCGAAAAACCACGTGCCGAGCACGTGCGGCAGTTTTCCACCCAAAAAAAGTTCATCCCAGCCCTGGCCGCCACAACCACCCTACCCCCACGACTTTTCCAGCCTAACCAACCACCCCACCACTGTTCGACCCTCCCCCAGCCACCCCGACGCCATTTCGACCACCCCCGTCCCTTTTCACCCCTAATTCAGCCACCCCCGCCTCTTTTCGCCCCAATTCAGCCACCCCCCACCCCTTCTCGCCCTAATTCTAACCCTATTTCGACCATACCCCACCCAATTCAAACCCTATAGGGTGGTTTAGGGGTTAAAGTTAGGTTGGGTTAGATGTCGTGGCTTAATTTTGGTGAGGACGGGCTGAGTTCGTCAAGCGGTGGTGGTGAGGAGGGGCTAGGTTCGTTGGGCGGCGGTGGTGATGGTTGAAAGGGGGCGGGGGTGGTCGAAATGGGGTCGGGGTGGCTGGGGGAGGGTCGAACAGGGGTGGGGGTGGTTGGTTAGGCTGGAAAAGGGGTGGGGGTAGAGTGGTTGTGGCGGTCAGAGCTGAGATGGGCTTTTTTTTTTGGTGGGAAACCGCCGCACGTGCTCGTCACATGGTTTTTCGGGGCTAAAAACCACGGTTTTGTACAATTCAGGTAGTTTTGGACAATTCTGTGTATTTAAGGTAGTTTCTCGCAAAGTACCCAAAAGTTAAGGGGGTTTTGGACAAAAAACCCATTCTTAAATAATACTCCCTCTGTTTTTTATCCTTCTCACTTTCTTGTGCGCGTCTCCTAAAGCACATCTTTAAACTTAAATATCTTATATCATGTATTAGTCTAAATTATAGCGACTAACTATTAATAAAGTACTAATTGAGACGAATCAAACAATACCCCTCATGACTTATATTTTCTTATAAATTGGAAAAAATTGAGAAGATTCTTTCTAAATATGGATAATGTCTATGTTACAAGTGAGAAAGATTGAAAAAAATACAAGGAGTACTTTATTAATAGTATAAGCCTACTTTTTTCATCCGAGCCAAAAAACGTCGGGGGTAGAATCTGCCCGTACTAAGTCTAAATACTCATATAGTACTACTAATAGTGTTAAAAATACAAATGGGTTCTTATTTCGTCTTCTAGTGTTTACGTTTTTTAGCTAATTTGATGTACTTATGCACTCATTTGATACGTATAACTTATTAGTAATTGCAATTCATGGTTCATGCTACTATACTTTATCAGGATAGTTTATGTTTTGTTTATTCAAAAGGAAATCTATTATTTGTACATGTATTTAGTTCAGTTTAACTATCTAGTACTACTACTTTTCACTAAAAGTTACCTACACCATATAGTATATAATTTCGTGGGTTTAGTAATTAAGAAGTTGCACTAAGTGTTGGTCAGACGTTGGTCGGTCCTTATTAAATCCATTGGTCAACCGTTAAGAGGAGAAAAGGTGCTCCCGGTAAGGGTGGTCCCCTCGGTCTCATTTATATGCATCTACTTAACTGCTCTATGCACTAACTTTTATTATTATATGATCATGGCTACTTTTTGTAGAAAGTTATTTTCACATGATAGTGATAACTCAAACGTAGTACACAGTAAGGAAATATATTTCCAATTAATTTTCAAAACTGGACTATACCTAAAAAACATATAAATACAATTTATCAAATAGGAAAAATTGACTTTAAAACCGCTTTTTCTATTAAGCACTACGAGGAAATTACAAGTTTAAATAAGGAATTTCAGAGTATTAAATTACTTAATAAGACATTTATAGATCAATATTTAAAAACGTATAGATATATTCATTTTGGTATGATTCAAATAGCTCTAAAGCCTACGTCTAGAGAATGTCTTGATTGTCCAATAACTTTAAGAGATAATCGCTTAGTTGGCTATAAAGATTCTCTTTTAGCTATGATTCAAACTATGTAATGGTCCAATTTGCTTTAATCATTGTCCAAACAACAGTAGACTTAACTGATCCATGGATACTAGACACTTTAGTTCTAGATGTCCACCTTTCAAATAATTCAACAGTACAATTTAGGGAATATGTCAAAAATTTCGCATTAATTTACCATGTATATTTTAGACTATTATCTTCTCAACTATATCCAAAATGTTTACTTCATCCTACTACTATAGATGAAACTATATTATTAAAAGTTAAAACTGAAAGTGTAGCTACTTTTACTCCTAAAAATTTGAAATGGAATGAAATCACTATTCCTAAATAATTTTTAGTTCATTATAATCCTCCTCCTAGAAATATTGCCCAAAAGAAAATTGATCAAATTATAGAAGAACCTGATGGTCAAGTAATAATAAAGTTAGGTACTAATTTTGAAAGACCTAGACCATCAACTTCGTATGAAAATGCTCGACCTTCATATGAAGAAAACTCTTCTGATAATCCTCGAACATCTACTTCTAAAAAATTTCATTTTAAGGAATCTTCAAAATTCTGCTATAAAAATCCAATACCTGAACCAGTAGGAGAATTCTCTACTAATTCAAATTCACCTAATTCTTCAGCCATGAAACCATCTACATTTTCCTCTATTAATGTTATTGAAAAAGAATTTCAAACGGATTTAGAATATATTCATGATGATTTTTATTCAAAAGAAAATAATGATAAAAAAGGATTGGTTCTTTGGATGTTTTGATCAAATTGCTAGAAATCATGTCAGACTAGAATGGATTTTTGATATGAAAAAATTAGAAATTAACATTCTTTTTTTAACATGGTTCTCCGTTCTCCACATATACTATTAAAAATAATATATTCTATCCTTTCAACAAAAATCAAATAAACATGACAAGTAGTTTAATTCAAAATTGGACGTTGAAGGATGAAAGTATAGTTAAATCTATTCATCCTCCTTAACTGAAATTCAAGCTAATAATAATGAAGGATCTTTTGTTATGGCTCCTTTAAAAAAAGGTAGAGAAGATGATAATACTTCCTTTGCTAATTTAGGTGATATTAAAAAATATATCACCAAAATAATTATTCAAATCAGCTTCTTACTACTATTTCAAAACAGAAAAAAATGTTATCTACACAACTAGAGTCCAAATGCTCTTCTGATATTGAAGACATTACATCAAATTAGGAACATTATCTATAAATAAAAAGGAAACAAAATTTTCCTTTGATATAGCTACCTCACATATTAATACGCCAAGTATTCCCTCTCTTAACATTAATGAAGGAAGCTTTTGTGCTGCATTTGGATTACCTAAAATAAAACCTCCCTCTACCATCAATAAAAAGAGATATATATAGAGAAAATAATTAACGACGATCCATATATACTATATAAAGACTTTTAAAAACCCCACTAGACCACCAAAGAAAATTATAGATCCTAAAAAATCAATTTATTGTTGTAAGTGCGGACGAGTAGGTCATAAGGCTAACGAATGTGACATAAAACAAAACGTCAATGAATTATGCGGTCATGATTCAGACCTTAAAAAAAAAATTAGCCTTATGTTCACTAGAAAATTCGCCAGATTATAACCTTACTAACCGTAAAACAATATAATTCAAATAAAATCAGATAATGAGTCAACTTCTTATTGTTCAAAAGAGTCAGCCCCATTTTATCAAAAAGGATGCTGTAATAATATTTATTTGTTCAATTTCAAAAGATTTATTTTCCTAAAAATTACTTTTACTATTATTTTCTAAGATTATTTACTCATTTAATCATTTCAGATGCAGAAAACTCTACCATTTTCTAGTTCCAAAGAAAAAACCAAAAACTTATACTTCACGCAAAAAAGAAAAATTCATATCCAAGAAATTCAAGATTTACTCAAAAAACTTTCCTCCACCACAAAAGACTTTTCAAACAACCTCACTCAAACAGCCAAACCCCATACTTTACATGTCTGTTCTCTTCGGCATAAAACAGCTGAACTGAACTGAGCTGATCTGAACTAAACTGAACTGAATTAAATTGAATGTACTCCCTCCGTTTCTTAAAGATCTTCCCACTTACTGTTCCTACAGATACCAAGGAAAATCAAGTTGTGTGGGGCATGGTGTGAGTAAAGTAGGAGAGAGAAAGGGGTTAAGATAAATAAACAAATAAAAATGGGTTAAAGTAGGAGAGAGAAAGGAAGTAAAATTGAATTAATAATGTAATGGTGGACCATATGATAGTGACATGAGAGGGTAAATAGGGAAATTTGTTTTGCCAAATAAGGAATAAAGCAAAAGAGGGAAGATTTTTTGGAAACACCCTTAAACGGAAAGAGGGAAGATCTTTAGGAAACGGAGGGAGTAATAAATATATAAATAATATTTAAACAATAATGATATGAATATTAAAATAATTATAATGATAGTAATAATAATGAATAATAATAGTATTTTGGATATTTTTAAATGATAGTTATGAATAAATAATATTAATAATCATATAAATTAATAATAATAATAATAATAATAACAATAACAATAATAATAATAATAATAATAATTAATGATAATAATGATAATTAATAATTATTATTTTATATTATTTGTATTAATATATTAATACTTGATGATGATTATATAATAACAATAATATATAAGAAGTAAATTAATATTACTATTTTAATAATTAGATTTAATAATATAATAATATTTAGCAATAAAATTAATGATTGGGTATGACCGCGTAAAATTCCATCATAAATCATTTTGACGCGATTTGATTGGTTTATGGGCTAAAAAACGTGGGTTTATTTGTGCTTTTGACCTAAACCATGTTCCTTCTAATAATAATAGTAATAATAATGATCAAAGCTATAATAAACAAAATAATATATAGAAATAATAATAACAATAACAATAATAATGATAATAATAATAGTAATAATAATAATAATAATAATAATAATAATAATAATAATAAGAATAATTAGTAAAATAAATTAGACCAACATAATAATAATAGTTCACAAAATAATTATAAAAGAACGGAGCTGAATTGAATTGAACTGAACTGAATTGAACTGAACTGAACTGAGCTGAACTGAACTGAATATAAGCTGGGGAGAACAGGCCCTACCTACAATACATAAAACAATTTCCAAGCTCTTCATACTTGAAATAATCATTCAAATATATTAGCTTCCAACTGATATACAAGAAATCATCATCAACAAAGTAAAGCAAGAAAATTTCAACACATGGTATTTTCTAACATCAGAAAAAATATCCCCCTATACAACATTTGGCGAACATGGGGATGGTCTATATTACTACTAGAATTTTTTGCATGCGATGCGTGCTTAAATTTTTTTTCAAAACAGAAACTCGATTTTCTTCGGCATAAGAGTCAAAATTTGAACATTAAAATGCGAAGTATAATTGTTTTTAGTTGCAAAATTTGATTGGTTTAGTTTCTGTCACTTAAATCTCTCACCATTTTTTTTTTTTTTTTTTACTTTTCAAAGTTAAATTCTATGAACAAAATAGAAATTTTATTGAATTTATTTATGATTTCTAATATTATAATTTTTTAGTTGATTTTTGAATTAAGTACAATACTTATAAAGTGTAAAGAAAGTAGACACTTTGATTTCAAGTCAATTTTTTCATAGTTTGTAGTTTGTAAGTGAATTTTTAAGTTTTTGTAAAGTTTCCATTTTAGTGATTTGCATAACGTAAATTATGCAATTTTATGATTTTAATTGACTTGTGAGTGAGTTATAATTATATTTTTTGATATTTTTGTTTGAAGCGCCCTTTGATTTGTAAG
Source organism: Beta vulgaris subsp. vulgaris (assembly GCF_026745355.1). NCBI lineage: Eukaryota > Viridiplantae > Streptophyta > Magnoliopsida > Caryophyllales > Amaranthaceae > Beta > Beta vulgaris. Next base: position 43,609,687 of record NC_079208.1, read on the forward strand.
TGAATTTGTAATTTAGAATGGGAAGGAGGTAACATAGTCTCTTCATTCGGGGACACCATAGCTCCCCCCCTCCCCTTATATAATAGAGATATGTTGTACTTTAATTCTTGAATGATATTTTACATAAACCTTTTTTTTTTTGATAATTAATCGCTATTATGTAATAGAAAAAAATAGGTCCAAATATATGTAAAAGTTTCATTATATATAGGAAACACTATAAAAAAGTAAATAATTTTTTTCCTTGTCTAACTTCTAAATTCTGATTTCATACAAATACACCTCTATTTTATTTTTATCATGACCACCATTAATTGTGAATGGTTCTTGAGAATAGTGATTTGTAAGTAAATTTTTGTAATATTTTTGTATGTATTGACGTTCTAGGTTATTATTAGCTAGTTTTAGTTTGTATGTTAATTTTAAGTTTTAATAAAGTTTCTGATTATTTGAGTGATTTGCGTGATTTTTATAAGTGATGATTTTCTCAATTGTATGGGTGAATTGTAAAGTTTCTTCTTTTAAGTGATTTGTGAGTGAGTGTTGTAAATTTATTTTAGGTAGTTTCTTTGAGTGTCGATTTTGATTTTAACAATCCTTTTGTAATTTAGCAAGTGAAGGGGGGCAAAATAGGCGTTTCAAAAGAGGACACCATTGCTCCCCCCTTCCCTTATATAATAGAGATTTGCATATTACCAAACTGGAGGGTTCTTCCTATCCACGAGATATCTTCAGAATACTGATCCATATTTTCAAACATGGAAATATGACAAGGAAATTTTACGAAGTATCGGAACCAGACTCATGATTTTTTAAAGAGTTCACAAAATTCCAGCAACATATATTTCCAACAATATATTCTTCAAAGGAAAGAATGAATATATGAAGAAACCATTTGCGCCAACATAGGAATGGTGAACAACAAGATCAAACCAGCTCACTACTTATACTCATTAATATAATAAAATGTGTTGTAGCAAGGATCAAATTGTCTTACATCCTACTAAAGCAAGAGCATATAATTTTTTCTACATCATCCGAAAAATTGAAGAATTAATCAGAAAAACTAACAAAGATCCAGTTACTTTTATTCATTGTGGAAATACAACAGTTGTTTTCCCTACATGGCTGCAAGAGTATTTTATTACTGGTGTTAAGTGTCAACCACTGGATCCATATGTATCTCAACTCAGAGCTGAAAAAATTCCTATCTCAAGAAGGAAAAATACTCTTATTCAAGCTATTAGAAAATTGCCCGCAGGATCTTCCAGGCAAAAGTTAGGGCATTTAAAATTAAAAGATCCCGCTAAATGATTATCACTATAGGCAAAATTAAGGGACATATTTTACTAACATTTTCAATGCAGGTATTCAAATGATGACTCATCAGATACCAGGTGTACCACCTGAATATATGATGAATCCTAAGTACATCACCCAAAGGTACAAAACAACAAAAATATCAATTACCATAAAGACAAAAGAAGAAAAGACCAAAGTACCATCAACTTCATCTTCATAGAATGATCAACAAAGCACACATCCTTCCACATGAAAACAAAGCTTTAATTCAAAGAAAATTACAAAGTTCAAGTGATGATGCAAGCTCAAAAGAATGCACTTTCCTATTCCAAGCAGCAATGCATACCAGAATTGTCTCAAATAACTCTAAAACTCATGTATAATGAATAGAAACATATAACACCGTACCAAAGCAAGTTTTATTCAGAAGAAAATATCAGAGAACAAAAAATTTAGAATCCTATACAAAAGCCTCACGCTCAAAAATAGTTATTACTCAATCATTGTAAAAGTTCATTCAAGTTCAATCAAAGTCAGTGATTATTCATATATGCGTTTCAATATTATTGTTTTCAATATCTGTTCAAATTTGCAAAACTGATTTCATATACTTATTAATCCATTAATAATAAACTATCTTTTCAAATTCAAATATAAATTTCAATAATCTATTTTTCAAAATTCTAATAAATTCTTTGACGAGATTAATTACCTACTAGATGGTCCCTCCCTGAAACACAGCCGAGACGATCCTAAACCCCTCTAGTCCTGAGGTCAATAAAAACAAAACTGACAAAAATAATATCGTCGACGGTAGGGTTCGAACCTCATCTTTAATGAGAAGTTTCTTAGAACGAGCATGATTTTTGAAATGATGTGCATATTTTAAGATAATGTTTAGTACCCTCTTAAATTCCTAAGAAGCGAAAGTTGAAAGTTTGAAATTGTCAAGTTGTTTAGTTGTCATAGTGCCTGTGACTAGCTTTAGTGATGAGGTTTGACTTGGTGATCTCCGGCTTGACTTACATACCACTTCTTCAATGGTATAAGGCTATCTTTTTCTTTAAAAAAAAAAGTAGAACTTCCAAGCAATTTCTAAGTATTTGTTACAAAAAAGGGAGTAAGTTGCTTCCCTAAGGCCTAAGACCTTAGGTAATTGAGAATATCCATGAGAACTTATACTTCCTTGTTCAACTAAATAAAAATAACCATTTTTCATATTTTTTACAATCCTAAGAAGTACAAACTTATGAAAATTTTGATTTCCTATAAGTAATTAAATAATCCCTAATAACTATTTTAATAAGTACGTTCATTTTTTGAAATGGAATATGCATTTTTTAAAAAATATATTAGCTCAAAATCTAAAAATATATCCACTTCAAAAAAACTGCACATCTCAAAAAAAAAAAACTGACAAAAAGACTGACGTCGACAGCAGGGTTCGAACCTGCGCGGGCGAAGCCCAACAGATTTCAAGTCTGTCTCCTTAACCACTCGGACATATCGACTTATTTGATTATTAAAAGCCGATTTATATATATTATTTCGATTACCACCAAAGTGTTGGACAAAATGGCCCATTGAAAAGCTAATTCTATAACAGTAACTTATTACCCGCTTTCTCTCTCTTCTCAGGCATTGAGATTTCCCGCCCCACCACATGATTTACGAAAGTTTGGCAACCCTTTTATCCGAAGCTAACATCTCAGCTTAATTTAAGCAATCTCAATTCTCTGGCAGGTAAATCGATAATTATTCTTTACTTTGGGTTTCTCGTAAGTCTTCTTTGTACTGTAAGTATATTGCATATATTGTTAGAGTTTGATTGAAGCCCTAAATTGGGTTGAGTTGTACTCAGATTACTGTACAGATTACAACATTTATAGACGGAATCTTACTTAAACACAACTAAGGGAACTATTCACAATTAAATTATTACGCGAAGTACAATGTTTTGGATAAAGCATTTCCCATTTTCCTCAAGGCACATATATTAAGAAAAGTTGTTTTATTGATTAAAGGATTTTTGTCCCAAATTACCTTTAACTTTTATGTTTTTGCGTTATAAAAAAATTATTGTCCCAAGCTACGTTACTTTTACTATTTTGTTGTTGACATGCCGGTTTTCGACGTTGACTTTTGTTTTTTCAATTAAAAATTGTGGGAAAAACAAAATTACCCTTATGGAAATTGAAGAGGGTGATTGTTTCAATTTTAGTTAATATAGAAGAGGAATTTAATGGTAGATTGGTGGTACAAAGTGAAACATAGATATGAGCAAGAGAGTGTCTGCATAAGGAGATGGGGAAATTAGGGTAGGGAAAATTAAAAAAAAAGGTTTGGAGAGGTCAAGTGATATAACGTGATACTAAAAAACCGAAAAAAACAAAAGTCAACGTTGGAAACCAGCATAAGGTAACTGCCAACAACAAAATGGTAAAAGTAACGTAGTTTGGGACAACAATTTTTTTATAAGCTAGTTTCTCGCAAAAACATGAAAGTTAAAGATAGTTTGAAACAAAAAATCCTTAATTAAATTATTAATCTTTTGTGAAGTATGTATGGGGATCAAATCTTGGAGATAAAATGTTGAAAAATTTGGAAATTGAATTCTAAAGAAGGGATGAGGGGCCACCGGTCCCATAATTTCTTTTTTTACACAGTCTCCAAGATAGACCTTTGACCTTTGTTATTTTCAATTCTTTATTAATAAAAAATATAAAAAGTTGATTGTAAAACTACATATTAAGGCGAATCTAACAAGATCCCACATGAGTATTTTTTTATATATATTAATGAAAATATTTGGTTAAAGATTATAAAGTTTGACTTAAAGAGAGAAATAATCACTATATTATGGGATGAAGGGAGTACTAGCATATATTGGTGGACCCAATTTATACAAAGGAGGAGGACAATGTAATAGGGACAAGCAAAGATGGTAAAATGGGAAAGGCTTTCGAGGGCGGACTGTGTATAAAGGTGGATGTCCTTGAATTGAGATGAATTGTAATTGAACACAACTAAGGGAGTAATGCATAAATGAAATATTATCATATATGTAATACATATCACCTATGAGGCTATGACCTTAATTCTTTCCCTTATCAATATCTGTAGTATTATTGTATCAGTATTACTGTATTAGTACTATTTCTGTCCATGAGGCCTGAATAACCACATTTTACTTTTTTGCGGTCTAAGGTGTTGGATAGTGACCAAAGTTATCTACTAGTATAATTTATAAGAAGTATTCAATGTTTACTTTCATGAAGAAAGTATCATTCTACATTGTGATCGTATGTCATTTTTGTTCAAATATGGCAACTGACACTTATGGTAGGCATAGTAGATTTAGTTATCATTGTGTGTTAAGGACCAAGGTCCATGTGGTCCAGGTAGAATGCTGGTGTGCTCAGCAGCAAGGGTATACTAGGTAGATCAACCTATGTTTTTGTGCAAATGATTAGGTGTAATATTGTTTGTCTTTTTATGTAAAAAGTTGGTTGTGTCCACCTGTCCATGTAGCCTTTTATTAGGTGCTTCAGTGGTTTAAATAGGTGAATGTAGGTCTTGTAAAGACTGATTTGGATGCATGAATGAAAGGCAAGATTGCTGAGCTCTACACCTTGAGAATGTTAAACATTTGTTTTCATTGTGAAAACTGACAACTCAGTAGGATATACATGCGGCTGATAGATGAATAACTTAAAGGAAATATTGAAGCAAAACCCTATTTTATTTCTCAATACGAAGTAGTAGCTAAGCGTTCTTTAGGTTGCTTAGCCAAAATAAAAGAAAAAGGAATGTAAAATCACCTAAGCTTACTTATCTATCAATGCATTTTGAAATGAGGTGCTATTCTAGAAAGGGGTCCGTATTAAGATGTGCAAATTGCAAATTTGTTTCTTTCATGGATACAACGTACATGCAGAATGGAACCGGCAAAAACATAGAAATGTATCTTAAACATCTGCACTTACAGGTCTCTGAGACAGCCTTATCACTACAAAACTGTAGAATTGCAAGTATCGTGAGAGATATGAAATGCAATCTGCACGAAGGTGTCCAAAAATCCAGTATATGCTCGAAAGGCATTTAGCAAACTAGCAGAGTGGTTTCGACTGGTGCAGGTGATGTGGAAGGTAAATCCAATGTTATGTCAAAAATAGTGTGAGGTTGAGCAAGCAATGGAGGCCCTGGACTTTTGCCTCTGTTTCTCTTGTATGATCAACTTGCATAGTATAAAGGTGCGGTAGCTTTTTTATCTTATTAATCAACTTGGTGCATAGTAGGTAAATCCTGATTTTGAAGGTGAAATTTAGCCACTGAAGTCCTGTATTTTGCACCCTGCATCCATCTATTGACGTACGATAGTTCATTTGTCAATCAAGAATTCGGGTCACTCCTACATGTTTACTAGCAAATGCCTACCGCTGTACTGCTGAAACTAAACAATAGCTGATGATTGGCGATTGGTCATAATGCTCAAGAGCATCAAGTCCAATAATTAGCCCTCATTTTTGATCTTTAGGTTCCAAGTCTCTCGAATACCTACTCTAAACAACATTCGTAGACCCATCAAAAATGCTTTCTTTTGTAAATTGAACCATCTGAAAATACTTGGGCACTCAGTCCCCATTCTCAATCTCTTGTGTCGAATTTTTGAGTTAGAGTAACATAGGTCATTCAGATTTCCAACCTTCCAGGAACGTCTCCAACCTCTTGCTTAATGGACTCTTTTTACCCTCATCCTTCCACTTCTTGTAATCGATTATGAAAAAGCATTCCTGTATATACACTATTAATCAGCTTATGTGGAAGTGATGTTACAAGCATACTATGATCACATAAAAATCAGGATTTTGGTTTATTAGATTAAGAATTTGGCCTGTAGTAAGAAGAACTGTATAAAAACTCTGTATGGGAAAGTATTAATAGTATGAAAGCAGCTATCAGTGAGATGATAGCCCTAGGATTATTAAAATAGTTGTGAAGCAGGCTTGCACGCCATCTATTTCTTCTCTGGTTGCAGTATGCATTCACTTGCTCAGATAGGTTTGAATAGTAACCACTTTGTGCATCCACTACTATCTCTTTAGATATGCTCTTGAACATGTCAACAACTTCGCCATCATGTCCAAGGAGATGCTGAATGATTCCACATTGATGAAGGTGGTCCACATCTTCTGGGGATTTTATCAAGCATTCCATAAAGACTTCATATGATGCAATTCTAGCATCATTTATCTTTAGATGGCAGTGCTCATAGGCAGATACAGTTCAGGAGGATGGTCATTGTACTATCTTGAATCCAAATTGTAGGAATTTCAAGTATGCCATTTTTGAACCTGATGTCCCAGAAACAGTTGGTGTTTCGCTTTATGAATTTTACTCCTCCCTCTCTGAGCTGCGTGACCCTGTTTATGATTTGTCCATGGCTTGAAATTCTGTTTGGAGCTCTATCGGTGTTGGTGATCATGATCATCATGATCACCATTCTATCAATCATCACCATGCTGATATGTCCAGCAGCCCCAGGAGTCAACAAAGTTTGTTTAAAGAATGTTAGCTATTAGTTAGTTAGAAAGCGGTTATTAAACCCTCTTGTATTGGTTAAGACACTATATAAAGTGTTATCTTGTACTAAGCAGCTCATTCATTCATTCTGAAATAAAATCTTCTTTCCTTCCTATTTCTCTCTACATTTCTCTCTGAATGAATCATCAAAACTTCAATAATTGACATGTAAACGTCGCTTCAGATACCCAGGGAAAAGCGTATCACGCAACCACCCTTTCAAAAACCCAGGGATTAGCTTATTACATACCCTCCTTGGAAACCCATGTCTGTAATTGGTATCCAGTTGGGGCCCTGCATGGAGTAGACTTTGCCTGAAAACATCAAGGGGATGAAGGCACTCTCCTTGCTGGAGTGAAAATATCAATCCATTGAACTCTGCTCTGGACACTGGTTTACCTGTTCAAAACTTGCATCAAGGTGGATATGAAGTAAAAGATGTCAGGGACTGTAGGCTGAGATGCATAATCACTATGATTATAATAGAATGTACTGAGATTTTTCGCTAGGACATTTCCAAAGTTTCTACGAAAATCGTTCTGTAAAATAAATCAAACGTATTTTGTGAATGTTTAGGACACCAGTTCATTGATAATACACGTCTAATATATGGAGTATATCTATCTTGTAAAGATGCATTTAGCTTGTCTATTTCATGTATAAACATTCTTTTGGTTTTCTGTATAAACACTACATTTTCAATGTTCTGATCAATGCGGAATTCCAGGAGTTACCTGCCAGCCATTCAGGATTGAAGAAGTTGAGAGCTAAAGCCATAGCCTGCCGATTTTGGGCTCATCAGGACTATCAGTCATGCACATTAACCTAAGGAGTCTGTCAATTATGAAAAATGGAATTTGATTTTCCAGCATCACCATCTCTAACAGAATGTCATCAATGATTTTCTGGTTAGAGAAAATGGGGCTACCCGTTACCCTGCCCTTGGATAACTTCTGAAAAGCTCAAGAATGAAGCAAGCATCAAGGACCATCATCTCTACAAACTTATTGCTGCTGAGATGCACAACTTCTTGCTTATAACAAGCGTTCGCTTCTTCTTCAACTTCTTTGATGGAATCAAGATAAAGGTTGAGGTCCTGACCTGTACGTTCTAGGATCTGGTTCAGGGCTACCCACTTGTGACGGTCTATATCCTGAACTTGTTCACTACCGAGATGGTACAGCCCTATAGATACAGTCTGCGCCTCTGCGGCACATAGGCGTTTCTGTTCTCTTGGACATCTCTCAGGCGTCGAGGCACTCGATATATGCACCAGTTCTCCCATGGAATTCTTGCAGCATATTGTTGGGCTTCCTTGAGTTTTTCTCTTATGGATATCACCCACTCTGATGGTTCTTGAGGTAATTGATCTGATTATTTATTTGGTCTTGGACCAATTTGTGGTACTGCATCCATCTTTCTGCTGTTGGGGTGGTTGCTTCCTGTCAAGTGTTAGTGAAGGGTGTATGGGAAAATATTACAGAATCAGATATGGTAAATTTTATCTCACCCTTGGAGACATGAATTACATTAGCTGTCTGAACTTTCTTTTCATATTTCTGTATGTGTGTGCAAGTTGCTCTTTGCATTATTGATTCTATTATTTTATGGCTTGAATTATTGAGTTTGTGGACATATTTGAATGAATAAATTCATTTTTGCCTTTTTGTGTTATCATCTAAAACTTCTTTGTTAAATAAGCACAACTTTGTTGATTTCAGTGTGTCGCAGGCCCACACAGATATAAAGGTTCTACTCTAAGACTAGGGAGAAGAAAACCATGTAGATTGGTGTAAGACCTGGTATGCTCAAGTGAACCTCTTCCTATATACAGATATAGGTATGAGATATATCTCACCTTTATGAAGTCTTGATAATAACATGGGAGGGTGTATGCTAGATATTACATAGAAATTTGAGAGTATTTTGTGTATAGCTCTGTAGTGGCGGATCCAAGAATTATAGAATGGGGGTATGAAACTACAAATAAGATAAAATCGAATAAAACAAAGTACGATGCTAGCTTCAGTTTATGACTCAAAATGCTAATATTCAATCAACAACTCAAATACAAATACTTCAAAGGGACATGAATACACAAGTTTCAATTAAATAAGTGCATCCTACAACTTTTCATAGATTGGAACCGGTCTATTACATCATCATCACTACATTGCAAAAATTCTCTCTCAACAAAAGTGACTAAACAATCATTCAAAAGTTGATTGTCCATACAAGTTTGCAATTTGTTTTTAATAATAATCATTGAGAAAAATACTCATTTCACACTTGTGGTTGCCACATAAAGTCAATATTAGAAATAAAGCAAGTAGACTAGTTTATAGGTAGTATGCTTCTCGGTTTCAACAGCATCTAATTTCAATTCAACTCACATCGAGGGACAACATTTAATTTATGTTTCACTATTTCTAATTTCAAATTTCAATTCAACTAATTTCAATTCACAATATCAAATAATATATAAACATAGACTTCTATGAAATCAACTTCACAAATGAGATAAATTGTGATTTTCTTTACAATGATACGTTTGTGCTGGATAATGCGCAATGGGCTACTGTCATTGTCGCTTCTGAAAAGTAAAAATATTCTATAAAATCAACCTCACAAATGAAAGCAAGAGCAACACTTAGAAGTTAGTATATTAAAGCCCTGCAAAAAAAAAAAAAAAAAGACAATCTTGCAACAGTCGGCTCAAGTAGGTTGAAGCTGGGAGTCTGTTATCTCTACGGCTCGTCCCGAAAATTCCAGTGGCCAGTCACCTCTACATCTGGAAGTAGAAGGAAAACCTCAAGTTGCATCAGTCAGCCAAGGTATATTAAAGGTAAAAATGCTTCTAATTTTGTTGAATTTCATAAGCTAATGAAATTCTATTGACAGAAAAGTATTGAATCAGAAGAAAGAAATCAGCTCATAATATTGAGCTTGTTCTTATTAAACTGAGATTTTCTTACAGAGAGAAAACTGATCTTATATCAGTTTATTGTTTTCATTGAGAATGAAAGAATACATCATTGTATCTATATGTACAAGCTAGGAAAACAGAAGTGTAGCTTATAAGCTAATGAGTTAGTTACAAGATAAAAGGGTCTATTAACTAATTTAACTAACTACCTTTAGCTATACATAACAGAAGTTTGTTAGAGTTGTCTAGCTGGCAGTTGAGGAGAGGAAGAATAAATGCTTGCTGTAGACTTGTGATGATGTGGCTGCTGAGTTGTAGCTGTAGGATATTTATCACCAACACCCCCCCTCAAACTAGGAGATGGTGAGGAAGGAACCATTCCTAGTTTGGTTAAAAGAAGATTATGTTGTGCAGTAGGGAGAATTTTGGTGAATACATTAGCTAATTGATGCTGAAACCTTCTAGGACCTTATCCCTTGTAAAGTGACAATCTAGCTCTATAGGTTTAGTTCTTTCATGAAACACAAGGTTTTTGGCTATATGTAAAGCTGACGGATTGTCACAATGTAATGTGACTGGCTTCAAGTTGTTAATGCCTAACTCTTCCAAGAGTCTTACCAACCAAGTCACCTCTGAAGCAGCATGAGCCAGGGCTCTGTATTCAGCTTCAGAGAATGATTTTGAAAGAGTAGATTGCTTTCTAGATTTCCAGCTGATAGGAGGCTGACCAAGGAGCAGAACATAACCAGAAGCAGACTTTCTGGGACATGAATCCCTATCTGAGTCACTATATGCTTGCAAAGTAAGTTGAGCAGTAGCCTTGAGAAGGATGCCTTGGCAATAGTACATTTAACATACTTGAGAGTGTGAGCAAGGGCATGGACATGAGGGACCCTAGGAGCATGCATGAACTGGCTAAGGGTTTGAACAGCAAAAGCCAAGTCAAGCCTAGTGTGTGTAAGGAAATTAAGCTTCCCTACTAGGCATCTATATAAGGCAGGATCATCATAGAGGTCTTCTGAATCAGAGAGAAGTTTGACACCAGTAGGAAGAGGAGTAGATGTGACTCTAGAAAGATTATAAGGACAGGCTGTAAGTAATTCATGAGTGAACTTCTTTTGAGAAAGAACCATGCCCATGGGAAAAAAGCTCAAATTCAATGCCCAAAAAATAGTGTAATTCACCTAGATCTTTGATGCTAAAAGTCTGGTGAAGATGCCTTTTAAGAGTTGTGATGGTGTCAACATTAGTACCAGTTAGGATGATATCATCCACATATAGAGCAGCAATGGTTATGTCAGCCCCTTCTTTCTTCAAAAACAAAGAGTAGTCATTTTTTGACTGTTTGAACCCTTGAGACTGTAGTTCTTCATGTAATTTGGCAAACCATTGCCTTGATGCCTGTTTCAGGCCATAAGTCTACAAACATGATTAGAAGAGTTAGGAATACCCTTTGTCTTTTTCATGTAAACTTCTTCATGAAGTTCACCATGAAGAAAAGCATTATTAATGTCCAATTGAAAGACTTTCCAACTCTTGCTAGCTGCTATGGACAGGATACATCTCACAGTTGACATTATAACAACTGGGGAAAAGGTTTCTTCAAAGCCTATGCCATACTTTTGAGTAAAGCCTTTTGCAACAAGTCTTGCTTTGTATCTTTCTACAGAGCCATCAGCATTTATCTTGACTTTAAACACCCATTTGCAACCTATAGGTTCTTGCCAAAAGATAAAGGAACAACCTCCCAAGTCTTGTTATCATTCAAAGCTTGAAGTTCTTTGTCCATTGCAGCAATCCAAAGAGGATTTGTAGCAGCTTCTGCATAAGTAGTATGTTTAGTGTGACTCATTTGAGTTGCAATAAGACACTGAGATGTAGATGGAAGGTAAGAATAAGAAAGTAGATTGCACCAGTGAGTGCTAGGAGCAAAATCCAGAAGATTACAGACATAATTTTGTAAATAAGGAGGTGTAGAATGTCTTGTAGACTTTCTAAGAGGAGAAGTATCTGAAATAGGTGGTTGAGATGTAGCAGCAGAAGGGACAGATGTTAAAATAGGTATAGAATTAGGTATAAATGTGGTAGAAGTATTAAGAGAAGAGTCGTGTGCTTCTGTTGTATTGAGAGGTGAAGAGAAAAGAGAACTTTCAGTAGGCAGATTACTGAAATCAGTAGTGCGAGGAAGAAAGATTTGTGTAAGATGAATGGAATCAAGAGAAAAGAAGAAGAATAGTGAAAGGGAAAGTGTTCCTCAAAGATCACTACATCTCTAAAAATAGAGATTTTTTTAGTAGCTAAGTTTAGGATTTTGTAGCCTTTGTGATTTGTTGGATATCCTAGAAAGATACTAGGACTTGCTCTAGGATCAAACACGCTCCTAGGGACTTTGGATGTGAAAACATAGCATAAACATCCAAAGATTCTAAGGTGATTTAATGATGGTGGAAATTGAAAGAGCTTTTCATAAGGAGAAATGTTGTTTATGCTAGAGAGAGGAGTTCTAGTAATAAGATAGGTAGCTGTAAGAAGGCAATCACCCCAATATTGGATAGAAACTCTACATTGGAACAATAAGGCTCTAGCTGTTTCAAGTAGATACCTATGCTTGCGCTCTAGAACTCCATTTTGTTGTGGAGTGTCACTACAAGTTTTCTGATGATTGATGCCCTTTTGAAGGAAAAGTTGTTTCATATTTCCCTCACCAAAGATCAGGAGCATTATCACTTCGAATAGCAAGAACTTTACATTTGAACTGAGTTTCCACATGAGAGAATTGAGTAATCAAACTCACTGAATCAGTTTTATGCTTCATTAAATGTGTCCAAGTGATCCTGGTGTAATCATCCACATGTGGTGAAGCTGTTGCATTAGTTAAGCCAAAAGGCATATAATACTAAAAACTCATAGTGGCCTGTATGAATTTTGAAGGCAGTTTTGTATACAGCATCTGAATGAACTCTAAGTTGATGAAGCCTACCCCCAAATCTTGCTTACTGAACATAGTAGCTCCTGCTAATTCATCTATAAGTTCCTCCACAACAGGAATAGGAAATTTGTCTTTTACTGTCATGTTGTTCAGTTCTCTATAATCCACACAAAGCCTCCATGTTCCATCTTTCTTCCCAACAAGAACAACAGGAGAAGCAAAAGGACTGTTGCTGGCTTGAATGATACCTGTGTCATACATTTCTTGCACCAATTGTTCAATGGATATCTATAAGGCTAATGTTAACAAGAGAGACATTAGGGAGTAGAGGAATTTTGTGATCAAATACCCCTCTATGAGGTGGAAGGTCTGTACGGTCCTCAAATACTGTGCTATATTTCTTTTTGAGTTGCTCTAACTCAATATCTTCACACTGTATGTGATTAAATTTATCAAAAGAAGATTGAGCAGAACAGTCCATAAGCTGAAGAAAACAAAGCTGGGCTGCTGTATTAATGGCTTTGCCAAATGGTTTACCTTCCAAGATCTTCACTCCACCGGGTGGAGTACCTTTTAACACAAAGGATTCCACATTCATATCAAAACTCATCACTAACTTCTGAAAATCCCAGTAACTTCCCCAAAGTACTCAACCATTGCACACCTAACACCATATCACACCCTCCTAAAGGTATCAACATCACCTCAGCTACAAATGACTTATTATTCATTGTCCAAACAAACTCCACACACCTGTGATTACACACAATCTGATTCCCATCAGATACTGTAATGGCTTGATCAGGAATAGATTCTATAGTACAACCTATCTTCTGAGCCAAAGATAAGTCAACAAAGTTGTGGGTACTTCCTGAATCAATCAGGATATGCAAAGGTTTGCTGTTCACCACTCCTACAACTCTCATGGTCTGAAAATCTTGGTTCCCAGCTAAAGCATTTACAGATATCACAGGTTCTGTACTTTGCATTTCACTATCATTAAGCTCCTCATAATCCTTATCCCCTTCTTCAGAATCTCCCAAGAACTCAACTATAAACAACTGTGGCTCCTTAAACTGGCATTTATGACCTCTCGCAAATTTTTGATCACAATAAAAACATAATCCTTTTGCTATTTTTTCAGCTCTAACATCATGGGGAACATGGGTTCTGGTCAGTGTTTGGGATGGTTTATTTTGAGGGGTAGGCAGCAAGGGAGGTTGTTGGCATTAGGATTATAAGAAATGGCTTGCAAAGGTTTAGGATTATAAGTTGTTTGTGGGTTTGCAGACTTATAGGTTCTGTGGGAAATGTAAGAAAGATTTTGCTCTCCTGCCAACCTAGCATATTCTACAGCTTTAGCAATAGTCTCAGGCCTGAAATCTCTCACAAAAGGTTTAATTGTGATGGTTTTAGAATTTTAGACCTACAAAGCTATCTAAAATGTAAGATTCAGGTATAACATGACTAGTTTGTATCATGATAGACCTCAAACTTTCAAAATCATCAAGATATGTTTCCAAATCATCCAACTGTTGCAGCTTATTAAACTGCTCCACAACATTCAAACTTCTAGTATCTTGAAATCTAGCAGACAAATCTATAATGAAATCATCCCAATCAACATGTTTTCTTGCAGACAAATGACTAGAAACCCAAGTTTCAGCCTTATCTACCATGTAAAGAGAAGCCAAATCTACCCTTTGTTCATCAGGTGTTTTACACAAATTACAATACCTCATACATTTCTTAATCCAGATTCTAGGGTTAACCCCATCCAACTTAGGAAACCCAAGTTTGGGATTAATACCTTGTATATGATGTCTGGATCTTGGACTGAAATCTGATCCCTCATTAGAAACAGAATTTGAAGCAGAATCCTTCAATTCTCGCATCATTTGCAACAGATTTTGCATAGTTTTGGCTTGATCTTCCAACTTCTTTTCTAAAGACTTAAACTTGTTCTTCCATGGCTATAGAAGACTTTCTAGTTGCAGGCGCCAGAATGAAAAGTTTTCACCAACAATACTTCAAAAGACCCACAACTGATTATAAACCATTAGCCAATTTCAGCTAGAAGTTGTTAATTTCCACTTGCACATTTCATCAAACAGTGATGTGCAATTAAGAAACAACAATGGCATTGTTGAATCGATTTTGGCTCTGATACCAATGATGCAGGATAACAGATCCTGCTAAGATAGAATAGAAATAGAAGAGGTAGAATAGACTTTGAGAGAGAAGAGAGATTAAGAATCCAGAATTCAGAATGAAAGAGAAAGGAAGAGAGAGAGAGAAAATAACAGGAGAGAAGAAGATTGTGTTTATATTCATGAATGAATTCTCATACAAGAGATTAAAACTATTTATACAGTAATTAACAAACAAAGAGAGTTAACCGAATAACAAATTCTGTTGTTCTGTTACTAACAGCTTTTTGGCACCTAACAGTTTGTTTGGTAGAAAGAATTTGGAAGGAAAAGAAAGGAAGTGGAAGGAAATTTATTACTTTTCAATGTTTGGTTCATTAAAAACAATTAAGTGGAAGGAAATGGGAGGAATTGGAAGGAAAGACTCTTTAATAAAATTTCACTTTCCTTTCCTCCCAAAAGCGGGGGAATTCGGAAGGAAAGAGAAAATTTATACCAAACATGGGAAATTAAAGTTTTTTTTTCTTTCACTTCCATTCTTTTCTTTTCTCTTCCCGTCCTTTCTCTTCCCTTTCTTTCCTTTACTAAAAATGAACCAAACACACTGTAAAAGTATGTTTTACAGAATTATTAATTTCTACCCTTATCTTTTTTTTATTTGTAAATCATTTACTTACTTTGTATCTAATCTTTTGGGGTGAAATTATCCTTGTTAAAGCTTAGATATTATTTCTTGCTTCACTTTGTGAAACCGAATTGTAATCTTTTGATATTTTTTAGGTTGTCTAAGAAGCCTGTTCTGACTTTTTTTTGTTTTTTTTCCCAAAGAAGGATTCCAGGCATATGATGCTAATATTAGAATTGCGAGCATATATATATATATGCAATTGCAAATACATGAAGCAGATGAATGAACATAGGTCTCTCGTCATAAGTGTATCTGTCAAAAGATTGGCTAACCACTAGTAACTAATACCAAGTTACCAAGAGTTCTTTTGAGTGTCACAATCAACAGTACAAAATCCCTGAGTTTGGCTAATGTAAAAATGGAGAGACCATTACGTAGACAGGTTCGTTTGAGAATATTCGAAAAGGGAGGAACTCTCAAGCAATAATGGACCCAAACAATCTTCGCAAGCAAATGACTGGAGTCTCAGCTCATCATCCTTCCCCTCCTCTGGTAGAAACATTAGAGTTGCAATGGCAGCAACATGACATTCCGGATAGCCAAAACAATGTGGGGTATGCAGTACATCTTGACAAGGCTCAGAAGGAAAAGAATAGCACACACTCAGTTACTGCTTCTTGATCGAACTGTGAATTTTTCATATATGTTTGAAACATTTGTCATTGTGACAGTTTAAATTTAACTGATGGTTGTACATTGATTTGCTGCAAACAACCGTACGAAGTCCCAGAATATCGCAAATGGGAGGATGAAGAAAATGTTAATAACATGACTTCCTTTGAGAATGCAGAATTCTTGGGCAATGAAAAGTCCAAGCAATGTTTATAAGTTAACAGATAAATCTCCTGACGTAGCCTCGGCTAAGTCTTCTTTTCTTCCTTCTTCTGTAGGAAGATCAGAGCCACATGGACAAGTCCTCCCTATTTCCTTGAAATATACTCCTGGTAATTCGTATGTTTACTGTATTCAGTAGATTTTGGTTTGCTTCTGAAGTGTGTTACTGTTCCACATTGTGAATGAGTTTTCGCTTGATCACAAGTCTCTTCATTAACTGTTAGAAAATTTATTAACTATCGCTCTTCATGATATAAGTGGATTTAGTTCTGTTACTATGGCTCTAGCTGATATAAGTGGATTCAAATTTTTTTAAGCTTCCATGAAGTGCATCTTATTATGTTGCTAACCTCTTCATAATGTATTTTATTTTAACTAGGCACCCTTTTTGTTTTCTTGATGAGGATGTTCTTGAAATGCAGAAAGTTGCTCCAGAGTATCACTATGAAATGGCTGGGATTGCTTTGAAATATCACAAGGAGACTCAGGTTTACCTTATATATAGTAAACACTCACCGAAGGGGAAACAATGAGAAGTTGCATTTATATCAAACTATCTATATTATTTGAAAGGGTGTGACCTTCAACATTATTCTGCTTACATTAAGATTAGACCATTGAATCTCGATATTCTTTGACGACACACTAGCTTTTTACCACTGGGCTGAAAAACATTCTTGCTTAGTTGCTTTACCTTGTGAAAACTGGTTTAAAAGATTTTCTGGACGCCATAATTACGGTCGCCTTATTGCACATTTGCACGTACTCATAACCGCCCTTGTTTCATTCATCATCCTAGTCAAACTCCAACTCATTCATATTTTGGGTGTTTAGCTCTATAATCAGTTCGAAAATCAAACAGAATATTCATCAATTTGGGTCATTTCTATTCAGAATTTAATTGAGTATCTTTAATCTCAGGCCATAGCCACAATGTCTATAGTAATGGAATTTTCAGCTCATCTAGCTCAGAACTATTCTTTTATGTAAGATGTTTGATGCTTACTATGCAGCTTGAGTGAAACCTTGATGGAAATTTTCAACTTCATATTTGAATATTCCTGCCTGATAGTTGATGTTCTTTCTACATTTTATAATTCTCTCAATCGTTATCATTACAAAACTCAAACTTTGCTCTAATACCAAATCATGCCAATGTCATTTTGTCTAGTGTCTAGTGTCTATTTACTAATTCATTAGAAAATGAGTTGTCGTTGATTTAGCATGTCCACTAAGGCTTTTAAGCTATGAATCTTTCAACACAAAATATGATCAAAATATAATGAGCAATCACGGTCATTTTTCCATATTGATATCTATCTTTCATATAGACACCGCAAAATGCCAATGTCTTTGACTCCTAATTTAATCATATGAAGCAAGTAGATAATTCAATCACCTGACAGTACCAGCATATTTCCATTTCAAAGAGGTCAAATCTCTTGGATATAAAGATACAGGAGTAGTTTTTTTGTCTGTGTTTATCTCAGAGCTCGGT
Source organism: Beta vulgaris subsp. vulgaris (assembly GCF_026745355.1). Lineage (NCBI taxonomy): Eukaryota > Viridiplantae > Streptophyta > Magnoliopsida > Caryophyllales > Amaranthaceae > Beta > Beta vulgaris. The sequence goes on from NC_079208.1 coordinate 43,627,597, forward strand.
ATTCATGGCTGTAAGTATCTAGTCATTTCTTCTTTATATATAAAAATCTTCTGCTTGCGTTTACATTTGAGCTTCTGGCGTGAAATTATCCATGTTGAAGCTTGGATATATATTCTTGCTTTTTTTTCCCTTAATGATACTCTATATAAAGGTTTCCTAAGTGGCTTGTTTTTATTCTTTTGTTCTTGTCTGCCAAGATGTATTAGTTTTGATAGTCTTTTTTATTTGTTGTATAGGTCTTTTTTAGTTCTTATTATACATTAATCTGTCAAAAATTGACCGCCTGTAGTAACTAATACTAAGAAGTGAGAACTATTATAATTGTGATAACCAACAGTACAAAGTCCCGGAGTTTGGAAAATGGAAGCATGATATTACATATACAAGCTCCTTTGAGAATGCTCGAAAAGTGAGGAATTCTCGAACAATGATGGACCCGAACAATCTTCATAAGCAAACAGATTGCTTTCTGGAAAATGAAGCCTCAGCTCAGTGTCCTAGTCCTCCACAGGTAGAAACATTAGAGTTGCAAGGGCAACAAAATGGGGTTTCGGAGAGCCAAATTAACAGGGGGTATGCAGTATGTCTTGACAAGAATCAGAAGAAAAAGAAGAGCGCACATTCAGTTACAGCACTTCTTGATCGAAATGTGAGTTTCTCATATATGTTTGAATTTTGAAATATTTGGTCATCCTAATAGTACTCGATTTCACCGAAGGCTGTTCTTTGATTGCTACAAATAACAGTACAAAGTCCCAGAATTTGGCAAATGGCAGAATGGAGAGAACGTTACATATACAACTTCCTTTGAGAATGCCCGAAGAGTGAGGAAAACGATGGATCCAAGCAATAATGTTAATGAGTTCACAGATACATTTCCTGATGGTGAAGCCTCCGCTCAGTCTCTTCTTCATCAACCTGCTGTCGGAAGATCAGAGCCACAAGGACAGCAATTCGAAATTAGAGAATACGGGGTTCAGGAGGCTGGAAACATGGGTTATTCAGAAGATCTTGACAAGGCTCAGAATAATAAAACCAGTACATATTTAGCCGAGAAACTTCTTGATCAAAATGTAAGTTGATGCAATCTGTTTGTACTGAATATTTGTTTTGGTCATCTAGGAAGTCTTGCACTTGAATAATCTTTGTTCTTCTTATGAATGATAACAAAAATTTGCTTTCCTCTACCAAGGAAATTAATTATTGCTTTGATCAGACAGAATAAGCTTTGTTCCGATATAACAAGGTCTCTTATAATTTGCAATGGCTGCAGCTCAAAGTATCAAAATTTAGTGCATCCGATGGTGCAGAAAAATCCCCATGTGTTTTCTTTCAAAGTGCTGGAAAGACCAAGAAGAGGTCAATGTTAAAATTAAATGATTATCCACAAAACTCTGGTAAATATTCACAATCTGGAGGCCATCTAACTGAGGATCCTCCCACACAAAACCGAGTTGATTCACGAAGACACATGTCAAAAGTCCCTCAATTTGGTGCCTGGGAAAAGGGAGACAATGTCGGCTACACTATTCGCTTCGAAAATGCTCGGACTATCAGACTATCAGGAAGCTCAAATGATCCGAAGCTCAACCAAGACATGCACCCTCCAACTCAGGCTCATCCGACCATAGCCAAACCCAAGCCACAAGCAGCAGGACAGCATATGAAAGAGATAAAATTTGGGGCTTGGCAGGGTGGAGGTGAAGTTTCTTACACTTCTTACTTTAACAATGTCAGGAAGAATAATATAAAAAATGCGAGCAAAGCTAGACTAGAGCGTTCTGATGCACCTAAAGAGGCTTGTTCCAAGGTGCCTCAGTTTGGTGCTTGGGAGGGGGGAGAAAGTGTTGAATATACAGTATATTTTGATAATGCTCGGAAAAATAAGATTGTGGGGTCCAGACCATATACCTTTGAGCCTCAGCTGAATGACAAGACCAACAGAGCTCAGCCTCCTAATGGTGTAACAAAGGCTCGAGTCGAGGGAACAGGAAATCAAACTTTTGGGAGCCAATTATCTCTTTATCCAAGAGAAGAAAAGCTTCAGAATAGAACTGCTGCTTGTCGAGGATATCCGATTGTAAGTAATTCTATCTTCTTGAGATTACAATTGGAAGAATGATGAGATTAGTTGAGCGTTCTTCACCTGCAACCATCTGAGCAGAGCTTATTTGACCTGATCAGCCTTGAAAACTTTTTTTAAAAGGTGAAGAGAACACATCCTTCATCTGCACATTATCTCCACTCATTAGTTTTAAGATTCATTTTTCTAGCAAAAACGAGGAAAAAATGTCACGCATGAATTTCGTACTACTTATTTTGTGTTTAGACATCTTTTCACTGTACCAGAAGCTTTTAGGTTTTTTTTTTTTATATTTGCAGTCTAAAGTAACAAAGTCTGGTGCCTGGGAAGACGGAACAAATTTCAGAGCCTACTGCAATGTCATTGAAAGAGATTCACCTGTTGCTGAACAGTTGTCTCTGGGAAGAGGAAACAGAAAGTTGTTTGACTCACGAGTGAATAAAGATTGAAGGAAAGAAGAGATATGTTCCTTGACTGTGATGACCGTTTGTCTTCTACAAAATTGAAGCTTAAGTTGGTTTGAAATTTTAGTAATATTATAACTAGGAAAAACTTGTGTATGATGAATCATTAATAAGAGTTTTTTCTGTAATACCTATGAATAAGCCTTGGATAATTAAGTTCAACAGTTAAATTATTCAATTTTAAGTGAGTAAAACTGAAACTCTGAGTTTATGGTGTGTGTTAATGATAAACCATGGAATAGTATGGTGAAATGTTGACATGTTTTAGTTTTAGTACATTCATGGCGTTTATGGTGATGTTTTGCTATTATGGGCAGAGTCTGGTGCAGTCAAAACTCCAAAGTAACCAAAGTAGTTTGTAATATCTTGCACTTTGTTATCTCTGCAGTCCAATTCCATATGTGATATCTTGTACTTTGGCTGATGATAGAAAAGCTCAACTAAATTCTTTAAGAAACACCTCTTGCACTTTGTAATATCTGCAGTCTAAAGTACCCAAGTTTGGTGCATGGGATGATGAAGAATGCTACAGTTTTCTCTGACAATACACAAAATTTGAACAACAATGGATCGATGATCAACCCATATGATCGCGAACTCGCGAAGACGACCCAAAATGTTCAACACAACGCAGAGCCATCTGAGGCTCCTAGAGCAGATTCAAAGGACAGCATGATGCGATTCTAGGTAGCAACTAGCAAGAAACAAGTATATTTTTTTTGTTTTTTAGTTTCATGATTGACAAATGAGAAAGAAATTATTATAGAACAAGGACATATTTAAAATAAGCAGCAGGTGATAACCTAGTGGTATTGATATCACTTTCAATTCCAAATGTCCTACGATTGAACAACATTCAGTGCACGGTCGTAACTCGTATGGGAGGTTCAATAACTAAACCAAAGATAGCCGAAGCTCGCCAATATTCAATGTCCTAAACTCCAGGAACTGATTTCATTTATTAATTTTGAGATACAGTTTTTAAAAATGAATATATTACAATACGTCTTACAAATTATAAATGGATTACTTTTTACCACTTATATTTTTAAAATACTATTAAAAGTTGGTTGTCCCTCATTCTCCTTTACAATACAATATTTTTCTTGAAAAAAATGTTTTTATCAAAAATTGATGGTCTCTCAATTTCTCACTCAACCTATTTAAAAATCTCTCCACTTTCTTTATGTAGCAAGTATTTTTAACCAGAGGAAGTAAATAACTATTAAAATCATGACGAAAGCAAAAAAACCAAAAAAGAATAGCTCAATAAAACACCGTCTTGAATTTGAAGGCCTTGTCCAATTTCCAATCCTCATCCCAACATTACGTTACGTTGAGAAATACTCTCATGTTATGATTGGGCCTAAGTCTCATGGGCTGCATAGCCTTGTATCCAATCTTTGGGATTAAATAACACACGTGAATCGTGATATTCGATTGTTCGGTGGGATTGCGAAATTGCCAAAGAGAGTGTACAGTGTACATCAAGTGTTCGACAAAATGGCCAACAGAAAGCTAATTCTGCCACTTGCCTATTTTCTCTCTCTTCCTCAGGCATTGAGATTTCCCGCCCCACCACATTTTGGATTTACGAAAACTTGGCAATTGGCATCCCTTGTATCCGAAGTTAACATCTGAGCTAATTAAAGCAATCTCAGGCAGGTAAATCTGTACTTTTGGGTTTTTCGTAAGTCGTCTTTGTATTGTACTAATTGCTAGTGTATGATTGAAGCCCTAAATTGGGATGAGTTGTATTTCAGATTATCATACAGATTACAATATTATAGTCGGAATCCTAATTAAACACAAATAGAATATTATCCTGTTTGAAACATGACTAGTATAGATTGGTGGACCAAATTCATAAAAGAAGATGGAAAATGTAAATGTAATACGGATATTCCAAAATACTACGCAATATTCAACATGACTTCCCTCTCTTTAATGTCCTACTCCTATATTTATAGAAATATTTCCTCACTAACTCCCTAACTTATTTTTCAAGCTACTATTAAAACTAACTAATTATGAATACCAAAAGAGCCCCTCTTCCTAAACTAGTCTATTACATGTCCATAAGGTTGCTTAGCCAAAATAAAAGAAAAAGGAATATAGAATCACCTAGGCTCACTTATCTATCAATGTATTTTGAAATGAGGTACTATTCTAGAAAGAGGTCCATATTAAGTTGTGCAAATTGCAAACTTGTTTCTTTCATGGATACAATGTACATGCAGAATTGAGCCGGCAAAAACATAAAAGTGTATCTAAAACATCTGCACTTACAGGTCTCTCAGATAGCCTTTTCATTACAAAACTGTAAAAGTGCAAGTATCTCCATATATATGCATCCTATTATGAGAGATATGGAAATGCAATCTGCACAAAGGTGTCATTAAATCCATGCTTGAAAGGCATGTAGACTGTAGTAGACTAGCAAAGTGGTTTCGACTGGTGTAGGTGAATTGGAAGGTAAATCCAATGTTATGTCATAGATAGTTGTGAGGTTGAGCAACCAATGGAGGCCCTGTAATTTTGCGTATGTTTCTCTTGTAATATCAACTTGCATATTATAAAGGTATGCTAACTTCTTTATCTTTTTAATCAACTTGGTGCGTATAGTAGATAAATCCTGTTTTTGTAGGTGAAAATTTAGCCACTCTAGTCCTGCATTTGTGTCCTGCATCCATCTGCTGATGTGTGATAGTTCGTTTATCAATCAAGAATTATTACAAGCAAATGACCACTGCATTGTGCTGCTGAAACTAAACAACAGCTGATGATTGGTGATTGATATTGATGCTCAAGAGCTAATGTCCAATCATTAGCTCTCATTTCAGATCTTTAGCTTCCAAGTCTCTTGGATACATACTCAAAAAATCATTGGTAGACCCATAAAAATGCTATTTTTTATAGAAAAACTAACTATTGGAAAATAGTTGGGTACTCGGTCCCCATTCTCAATCTCTCTTATCAAACTCTCGAGTTCGAGTAACACAGGTCATTCAATTAGTTCCCGCATTCCAGGAATGGCTGCAACCTCTTGCTTAATTGACTCTTTTTACATCATCAGGTAATTGCTTCCACTTCACGTAATCGATTACAAAAAAGCAAAAACATTCCTATGTATACACATTCAATCAGCTATGCGGAAGTGATGTTTTCAATCATACTGTGATCACATAAAAATCAGGATTTGTTTTTGGCCTGTAGTAGGAATATACTGCATAGAAGCTCTGTGTGGCAGTAAGTAATAAGAGTATGACAGCAGCTATCTGTGAGATGATAGCCCAAGGATTATTAAAATACTTGTCAAGCAGGCTTGCACGCCATCTATTTCTTCTCTGGTTGTAGTATGCATTCACTTGCTCCGATAGTTTTGAATAGTAACCACTTTGTGCATCCACTAGTATCTCTTTAGATATGCTCTTGAACATGTCAACAACTTCACCATCGTGTCCAAGGAGATGCCGAATGATTCCATATCAGTGAAGGTTGCCCACATCTTCCGGGGATTTTATCAAGCATTCCATGAAGACCACATATGATGGGATTATAGCATCATATCTTCAAATGGCAGTTCTCAAAGGCAGATACGTTCAGGAGGATGGTCATTGTACTATCTTGAATCCAAATTGTAGGGATTTCAAGAACTCCATTCTTGAACCTGATGTCCCAGAAACATTGGGTGTTTCGCTTTTTGAATCTTACTCCTCCCTCTCTGATTTCATTGACCATGTGTATGATTTGTCCACGCCTTGAAATTCTGTTTGGAACTCTATTGGCATGTAAACGTTGCTTCAGATACCCAGGGAAAAGTGTATCACATAACCATTGCTTCAAAAACCCAGGGACAAGCTCATTACATACCCTCCTTGGAAACCCATGTCTGTAATTGGTATCCTGTTGGGGACCTGCATGCAGTAGACTTTGCCTGAAAACATCAAGGAGATGGAGGCACTCTTTTTGCTGTATTGAAAATTTTCAATTCATTGAACTCTCCTATGGACATTGGTTTACCTGTTGGAAACTTGCATTAAGGTGGATATGAAAAAAATGTCAAGAACTGGAGGCTGAGATGCATAATCACAGATTATAATGATACATACTGAGATTATTTGCTAGGAAACTCCCGAAGATTTTATAAAAATAGTTTCTATATAGTACGTCAAAGATATTTTATGAATGTCAAGGATATCAGGTCATTGATAATACATGTTTAATATATGGAATATATCTATCTTGAGAAGATGCAGTTAGCTTGTCTATTTCATGTTTAAAGATTGTTTTGGTTTTCTGCATTAACACTACTTTTTCAATTTTCTGATCAATGCAGAATTCCAGGATTACCTGTCAGCCATTCAGGATTGAAGAAGTTGAGAGCTAAAGCCATAGCCTATCAGTCATGCACATTAACCTAAGGAGTCTGTCAATTATGTCATCAATGCTTTTCTGGTCAGAGAAAATGGGGCTACCCATTGTTCCTGCCCTTGGATAACTTCTGAAAAGCTCACGAATGAAGCAACCGTCAAGGACCGTCATCTCTACAAACTTATTGCTGCTGAGATGCACAACTCCTTGCTTATAACAAGCGTGCACTTATTCTTCAACTTCTTTGATGGAATCAAGTAAGTGACACTATTCCTGGCACGGAGTACCTTTGTTGCTGTTTCTCTTTTAGGATGGACAAGTAAAGAGTGATTGTAGAAGTTGGTAATGGAAATTGAATACGATAAATCGCTACTTAGGGAATCTTTCACAATCTAGTTTCACAAGCCATCTTAGATATCTTCCATTATAATTTTTTTTAATGGTAAGTAAGATCCTGTCCAAACCTTAACTCTCACGTCTTGGGGCAAGTTATTGAGAGTAGAGGGAAGACAAAGGGATCCTTACTCCCAATCACCACACTTATGCAGATTTGAAACCAAGACCTCTAGGATCTAAGGTAAGAGTCTTGCCAAGTGACCAAGTACTACTTGGTGTCTTCCCTATTGTAATGAGATCATTCTTTATGTTTTTCTAGATGGCTACTCATCATTTGACCATCATATCACTGAATAAATATCTCCAAAGAATGCTGCATGTTTCTTAATTTGCATTAATCTTGTTACTCTATCTAATATATGTTTAGATCAACAGATGAGACTTGTGTCCTAGATTATACCAGAGTTTAGATGATACTATCATCTTTTCATTTTAACTTCCAACAATGCATATCTCATGGGATAGAAGGTCTCTTGATAATTCTTACTTATTTTGTTTTAGTAATTTTCCTTGCCATTCTGATGTATTTATGTTGTGTATGACATACTAGTTAATGTACTCTGGTTAAAACTTTTAAGGATGCAAGTGCTGAGATCACAATTATGTGTCCCTTATTGTACTCTGGTTAAAAGTTTTAAGGATACTTCTAGGTCACATAACCGTAACCGATGATGATAAGTTTTCTGTACCTAAAATGTCAAAATCATATCGTTTTCCATCCTGATGAAGATGAAGAATATTGAAAATTATGTGTCTTTAATTAGTGTAATCACTGATTCACCTTAATCAGATGTTTTTTGTTGTTAGTCCTAGTAACCAAGTGCATGTGCATGTGCATAGGATCTTGTGCCTTGCTGTTGCTAGGATCAGATACTGATTCTCTGTCATGTGATGTGACAGCTGTCCTCTGTAGTCAGTCTGTGATATGTAGTGGAAGTATGCCTACTCTCCTCTCTTTTTGCCTATGTATAGGAGTCCTTGTACCGATGAGAAGGGTGAATCAAATAAATGAAAGTCTGAGAAAGCTTCTCTCCGAAAAACTGTGTTTCATTTCATTTCTTCACAGCCATTGATCGGCTCACACTATCAAAGTTTTCAAATCCCCGTAGCCGAATTTAAACCCGTACCATACCCGTATGGCCATACCTCCACTACCTATTACAGAGGACACTATCAAAGTCTCCGTGCAACTTATTTTTACTTGTACATAGTGGTCATATTTCATGTTTGTTCAATATATGGCCACTTTTGTGGTAGAAATAGTTGATTTAGTTGTCATTGTGACAACTGACTAGGATGTAAAGGCAGTTGATTGATGAATAACCAAAAGGAAGTAGAACGTGCAATTCTACTGGAACTGTGTGATTGAAGCATAACTCCCCTCTTATCTCTCACCATGAAGTAGTAGGAAAGTGTCATTTGGTTGCTTAGCCAAAATAAAAAAGTTAAATCACTTAGGCTGACTTATCTATTAATGCATTTTGGAAGGAGGTTGAAACTTGAAAGTGGTCTGTAATAAGGTGTACAAATTGCAAACTTGTATCTTACATGGGTACAATGTACATGCAGAGTAGAAACCAGCAAAAACATAAAAATGTATCTAAAAGATCTGTATTTTCAGGTCTGTGTTATAGCCTTTTCACTGCAGAACTGTGAAGTGTAAGTATCTCCATATGTATGCACTGTCTTGTGAGAGATATGGAAGTGCTATCTGCTCGAAGGTGTCGAAAGATCCAGTATATGCGCGAAAGCGACGAAAGGCGTGTAACAGACTGGCAGAATGGTTTTGTGCTGCTGCAACTGACATGGAAGGTAAGTCCAATGTTGCTGCAAATATAATAGATGTGAGGTTGAGCAAGCAATGGAGGCCCTGGACTTTACCCCTATTTCTTTGTAATAGATTGGCCTAGGGGGAAGGGGCACTTTTGGTAATCCACATTAGTTTGGTATGGGTTAGCTTGAGGAATAAGGAATGAAGTGAGTTAGAGGAGAGAGTAGCAAAATCCTCTATAAGTAGAGCAAAGGAGGAAGAAAATAAGGATGTTGAATACTGATAGGAATCTGGGTTTGATTTAAGAGTTCAATGGGAGAGAACAAGTCTCTCGAAAGCTTATAATTATCCTTTTTCTAATTTTTCCAGAATTACTAATCAAAGTCATTTTTTTTTATCTCTATAATAATTTTCTTAAATTCAGCCTTAGCTATGTCAGTTCATAGCAAATGCTCTTCTCTTGTATTATCAACTTGCATAGAACAAGGATATGTAGCTTCCGGACTTTATTAATCAACTTAGTGCTTTAGGGTGCGTTTGGTATGATTAATTGAAACGAAATGGAAAGATTTGGATAAGGAAGGGAAATGGAAATAATAATTGTTACCTTTAATAGTTGTTTGGTATCCTAGTGCAATGAAAACAATTGAGAGGTTTATGATTGAGGAAAGAAACATGATTTGTTTCCACTAGTTTGATAAGGGTAACAAATGGAGGGATTGTGAATCCCCCGGAAAACGGTATTTGTTACTCAATACTCATACCAAACAATTAGAAATGGAAACGCTTATTTGAATCTGTTTCCTACATCAATTTTTTCTATACCAAACACCCTCTTAGTAGATAAATCCTGATATTAGAGGTGAAAATCTAGCCACTGAAATCCTGTATTTTGTACCACGCATCCATATATTGATGTGTGCTTGTTATCATTTGTCAATGAAGAATCAGGATTTGCTCATTTCCTCGTACATGTTTACTGGCAAATGCCGACTGAGGTGTGCTGCTGAAACTAAACAACAGCTGATGATTGGTCATGTCTTTGCGGTTTCTGTCCCTTTTCTTGGTTCTTTGTGTCAAATCTTTCAAGGATTTTTATAATAAGCACCTAATGTTTTACCCACTTTGAAAATAACCACCTTATACTTTTTTATCTTCTAATTTACCACCTTAACTGTACTAACTTCTTAAATTTCACACCACTTAAAGTTTTCCGTCTACTTTGCCATCCAACGTGACCCAACATATTAACTTACCTCAATTCCACCCTATAACTCTAGAATTCTTCCATAACTCCTCCTCAAACCTTGCTCCATGATCTCAAATCTCTCTCAATTGTCAAAATTCTTCCAACTAAATCTACAATTAGGAGAGGACAAATTCATATACCGGCTTTGATATTCAGTTTGCGATGGAATTTTAAAGATTACATGGACCTATCAAGGAGAGATCGACAGGAAGAATAGGGGGAAAACAAAATTTTAAATGGAAAGTGTTAAGTGGTGGTAAAATGTAAGAAGTTAGTAAAGTTAAGGTGGTAAAATACAAAAAAAAAGAAATATAAGGTGGTTATTATCAATAATTCCTTTTAAATTAAAATTCAATGAATGGCTCCATCCTTTTGCTAAATTGACTCTTTTTGACCATCATCATGTGACTGCTTTTACTTCTTATAATAGATTGTGAAGAAATACAAAAAGATTCCTATATACATGGTCAATCTGCTTTGTGGAAGTGACGTTACAAGCATAATGCAATCACATAAAAATCACAGGGTCAAATTTTCTATTAGTTTAAGAACTTGGCCTGTAATAGGAGTAAATTGCATAGAAACTCTGCAAGGCAGTAAGCAACAGTAGAATGAAAGCAGCTACCAGTGAAGTTATAGCCCAGGGATTATTAAAGTACTTGTGTAGTAGGCTTGCTCGCCATCTATTGCTTTTCTGGTTGTAGTATGCATTCACTTGCTCAGATAGTTTAGCATAGTGACCATTTTGTGCATCCACTAGTATCTCTTTAGATATGTTCTTGAACATGTCAACAACCTCACTGTCATGTCCAAGGAGATGCTGGAGGATTCCACATCGATGAAGGTGGCTCACATCTTCTGGGGATTTTATCAGGCATTCCATGAAGACCATATATGATGCAATTACAGCATCACTTATCTTCAAATGACAGTGCTCAAAGGCAGCTACATTCAGGAGGATGGTCATTGTACTATCTTGGATCCAAATTGTAGGGATTTCAAGGACTCCATTCTTGAACCTGATGTCCCAGAAACAGTTGGTGTTCCACTTTCTGAATTTTACTCCTCCCTCTCTGAGCTGGGTGACACTATGTATGATTTGTCCATGCCTTGAAACTCTCTTTGGAGCTCTATTGGCATGTAAACGTCGCTTCAGATACCCAAGGAAAAGTGAATCATGTAACCAACGCTTCAAAAACCCAGTGACAAGCCCATTACATACCCTCCTTGGAAACGCATGTCTGTCATTAGTATCTTGTTGGGGCCCTGCATGCAGTAGACTTCGCCTGAAAACATCAAGGAGATGTAGGCACTCTTCTTGCTGTAGTGAAAATTTCATTTCATTGAACTCTCGCGTGGACATTGGTTTACCTGTTGGAAAAATTGCATCAAGTTGGATATAAAGAAAAAGATGTCGAGGACTGTAGGCTAAGATGCATAATCACTATGATTGTTATGATGTTTCCTGGGTTCTCTGCTAGGAAATAATTGCTCTCGGATTATTATGAATTTATGATCACTATGATTATCACGATTACTGTGATTATTACAATGTTTTAGGAATAAACACAACTTTCTCAATGTTCTGATCCACACAGAATTATGAGAATACCTGTCAGCCATTCAGGGTTGAAGAAGTTCAGAGCTAAAGCGATAGCCTGATCTTTTTGGTGTTCATCAGGATTACCAGTCATGCACATTAGTCTAAGTAGTTTGTCAATTATGAAAAATGGGATTTGGTTTTCCAGTTTCACCATGTCCAACAATATGTCATCAATGATCTTCTGTTTAGTGAACACAGGGTTACCCATATCTCCTGCCCTTGGATAACTTCTGAAAAGCTCAAGGATGAAACAACCATCAAGGACCATCATCTCCACAAACATATTGCTGCTGAGATGTACAAATTCTTCCTTGTAATAAGTGCGGGCTTTTTCTTCAACTGCTTTAATGGAATCAAGGTAAAGGCTGAAGTCTTGACCTGTGAGTTCGAGGATGTGGTTCAGGGCAACCCACTTGTGGCAGTCTATATCTCGAACTTGTTCACACCCCAGATGGTAAGGCCCTATAGATACAGTCTGGGGCACATAGGCTTTCCTGGTATCTTGGACGTCTCTTAGACGTCGAGGTACTCGATATATGCACCACTTCTCCCATGGTCTTTCTGCAGCGTATTGTTGGGCTTTCTTGAGTTTTTCTCTTATGGATATCACCCACTGTTCTTGAGGTAATGGATCTGGTTGTGTAGTTGGTCTTGGAGCAACTTCTGGTGCAACATCCATCTTTTTTCTGTTTGGGTGATCACTTTCGGTCAAGCTGTGAGCTAATTACAGAATCAGAGATGATCAATTTTTTCTTGCCTTTGGATCTTGGATTGCAAGTGGTATATGCATTGTTGAGCCTGTTTGTTTATGGCTTGAATCATTGACTTTGTGGGCATATTTGATCAATAAGCTGTCTTATTTTGGTCTTTTGTGCTATCATTTGAAACTTCTTTGCAAAGATAAAGTGAGCACACCTTTATTGACTTTGTTGTGCCACAATTATGAAGGTGTCCTCACTGTCCTGTATTTTAAGACTTGGCAGAAGAAACCGTGTAGGACCTGGTATGCTCAATTTAACCTCTTCTTATATAAAGATATAGGTATGAGATATGCATATATCTCTCACTATGAAGTCTTAATAATCATATGCTCAAGAGTCAAGTCTCCTCATCTTTATTTTATCTTTTTCAGAGTGAAGTTGCCTTGTATCTTCTTATGCATTGGAGCAGTATTATAATTTATGGATTGGCCCAAAAACTTTTTATGTATAGAGATACATGTTAAGTAGTCATCCCATATTATCAAAGTCCTGCAGTTCTGCAAAACTATCCTGTAACAGTTAGCTCAGGTGACCTTAATCTGGGTCTCTATGTCTGGTTCTGAAAGCCCTATCCTGGAGCAAAAACAGAACCCCAGTGGTCAGTCATCTCTGCCTCTGGAATCAGAAGGAAAATCTCAATTTGTATCAGTCAGCGACAGAATACCAAACGTAAGTGCTTTTATTTATATTAAGGTATTGAAGACTTTTAACGGTTAACCAATATTGTGCATGTTTTCCTGTAGAAATATGCTTTTAATTTATCAGAATGAAAGCTAAGTTGATGTTAGTGAAGGAAATATTTTCCGTGATCATTTCATTCCTTTTCACCAGTTTATATACATACTATACAACATAAAGCTAGGTTATAATTAAGGAGCTAATTATGCCTCGAGATATTACAAAATATGCTACCTAATATTTACGTAATCTAATACATCCACGCAGTCGAAGCGGGAGGTTCACGAATGCTGAGCCTATCCCGAAAATCTTCAAATAATACCTGGGGTAAGCCTTTGGTAAAAATGTCAGCCATTTGATATCGGGACCAGGGAATTAAAACTCTCTCGTTCCGTTACAGAACGGCAGTTCTGTAACGGATTTTGGATTTGCCGTTCCGCGAAATCCCGTTACGGAACGCCATAATAAAATTCACGTACTTCTCGCCGCGTTGTCCGTTCCGTAATGCGAACTCGCCGCGTTAGAATGTTTTTATCCTCGTTACATCCGTTCTTTTCAAACATTGGCCAATTTTTTTTTATGATTTAATTATATAGTTGAGGAAACATGATATTCTATTAGATTTGATTATATTATGTTGTAATAATGCTTCATACACTAAAGAAATGCATATAAGGTTAAAAACATATTAATGTGAATTTTTTAAAAGAATTCACGCCGCGTCGGTCGTGAAACGTTTTATTTCGCCGTTACAGGTCGTTCCCGCGACAACGCGACCGTTCCCGCGAACGCGACCGCGACCGCATTTTTTTTCCCTGATCGGGACGGAACATGAAGGACACGCACATGTCCTTTCGCAACCGTTTTCGCGCACAAAATGGATGTCCATTCCAATGTGTTTTGTGCGCTGGTGTTGTACTGGATTTCCTGAAAGATAAATGACACTTACATTGTTATAGTATACCAAGGTAGCTTTGTGAACAGGGCAATGTAATTCCAACAGTAGATTCCGAATCCAACATGACTTAGAGACAACATTAGCAATCCTCCTATACTCTGAACGGGAGAGAGTAGGTTGGCATTTGGATGACCAAGAAAGCAAGTTGTCTCCAAGAAAAATACAATAACCAGACATCGCACGACGTGTATGTGGGCATCCCCCCCAATGAGCATCAGTATAGGAAATAAGGTCAGTGATGGAAAAGGGATAGAGATGTAAGCCATGATCTAGAGTACCCTGAATTTACTAGATGACGCGCTTAAGAGCATGCATATGAACGTCTTTGAGATCATGCATATGTAAGCAGACTTGTTGAACAACATAAGATATATCCGTCCTGGTGAAAGTGAGATATTGAAGTGCACCGGCAAGGCTGTTGGGATCATCATAAGGGGTACCAGAAGAGCTACTGACCTTCGGTTTAGTATCAACCGGAGTAGAAGTAGCCTTACAAGAGGACATGCCAACACGATCAATAATCTCCTCAGCATACTTACTCTGTGAAAGAAACAGGCCACCCTTGTGACGAATCACCGTAATGCCAAGAAAGTAATTCAAAGGACCTAGATCCTTCATTGCGAACTCGGATGCAGTAAGAATAATATCATCAACATATAACAAAATGTATGACATAGCGGAGCCTTGTAGATAAATAAAGAGTCGTTAGATTTGTTTTTGGAAAATCCAATAGAGGACACATAATCCGCAAATCTTTTATAACACGCCCACAGGGCCTGCTTAAGTTCATACAAAGATTTACGTAGCAAACATACATATGGATGAACAGGGTCACGCAAACCCATAGGTTGATGCATATAAACTGTTTCCTTGAGTTCTTCATGAAGAAAGACATTCTTGACATCAAGTTGATGAATGGACCAGTTCTTGGATAATGACAAACTAAGAACAGTGCGGATCGTAGCCGGTTTCACTACCGAACTGAAAGTCTCACCACAATCAATGCCCACCTGTTGAGTTTTTCCATCACCTACAAGACGGGCTTTATGCCTCTCAAAATCACCATTAGATTTGTTTTTATAAGTGAAAATCACATAGAACGAATAACATTCACATTGGGTAGACAAGGAACCAACTCCCACGTCTCATTTTTAATAAGAGCATCAAATTCATCATTCATAACCATTTTTCAAATCGGGTCGCGGAGAGCAGTCAACGGGTTACGGGGAAGAGGGGATTTTGTAACTGTGGTAGTTAAGTTAAACTGATGTTTAGGCTTAAAAATACCGCATTGACTATGGGTCATCATGCGAAACGGATGGGGAAGTGAAGGCGGAGTGGATGATGTGTTTGTGCTCAAGTGAGGAGTTGGGGGTGGTTGTTGGGCCACGGGAGAAGTGATAGGAGAGGGAAAAGAATCTTGCAGCTCCAAAGGGGGAGTCTGTTGGGTCGTTGGAGAATGAGTCGGTCCAGGGGCAGGTAAAGGAGAGGATCGGCAGACTCATGAGGGGGAGAAGGGACACGGGAAGTAATGGGGCTGGGTTGAGGGTCCAGGGAGTCAATGGTTGTGTATGGGGAGGAAATAGGACTGGGCTCAGAGTCTGGATTCTGACCCAAATGATACCAAAAAGGATGCAGGCCCTCATCTAAGAATTCATAAGTATGGGGAGTGGGTGTATGTAATTTAGAAAATGGAAAACCTTCTCATCAAAAATCACGTGACGAGAAATAATGATTTTATGGGAGGATAAATCATAACACTTATAGCCACGGTGATTGGTGGGATACCCCAAAAAGACACAAGGTGTGAATCGAGCTTGCAACTTGTGGATTGTGGTAAACGGAATGAAAGGATAGCACAAACACCCAAAAACCCGTAAATGAGAGTAAGAAGGCTCTCTTTGGTAAAGAACTTGAAGAGGAGAGAGATGACCTAATAACTTGCTGGTAATATGTTAAGGAGGTAAGTATCCATTTGAAGAGCATGATGCCAAAAGGAGGGGGGAAGTGATGCATGAGTAAGAAGAGTGTGAGTGATGTTATTGATGGAGTGAATTTTTCGTTCGACTTTACCATTTTGTGAGGAGGTATGAGGACAAGAGAGACGGAATGACATCCCATAAGATTCACAAAATTTCCCGAATTGACCATTATCATACCCCCCCCCCCCCCCATTATCACATTGGACTGTTTTAATATTAGGTTCAAATTGGGTACGAATATGGGCTTGGAAAACTAAGAATTTGGCATAGACATCAGATTTCTTAGCAATAGGAAAAGTCCATAAAAATTTCGAATAATCATCCAAAAATAGATAGTAATATCGATGACCCATTGAACTTAAAACAAAGGTCCATAAATCAATATGAATGATATCAAAAGGCATCACAGTTGCAGAATTAGAAGATTCAAAACGTAGCTTAACATGAGTACCAAGAACACAAGAATGACAAACACTAGAACTACAAGGCTTATTACATTCAATGTTGTTATTGAGCCTAAGAGACTCCAAAATAGAGGCCCCCGGGTGACCCAGACGATCATGCCAAAGAGTAGGAGACAAAGCTGCAAAGGTTGATGGAGTTTGTTTGGAAATGGAGTAGTGGTAATGGGGTATAGATCACCCCTGCTATCACATCTCATTATTGCCACCCCCGTCCAAAAATCCTACACAGAAAACGCATAAGGATCAAATTCAACAGTCACAGAATTATCATTAGTAAATTTCCGTACTGAAATTAAATTCTTAATGAGTTTAGGAGCATGTAAAACGTTGCGCAAGGATAGGGGGGATTAGGGGAAGGCAAACAAGTATCACCACAACCATGAATTGGAATTGAATGGCCACTACCGACAATAATACCACTATTTTGATTGCTCAAATTAAAATAAGACGAGAGATTATCGTTTGTGGATGTTATATGAGATGTAGCGCCGGTATAGTCCGTGTACCAAGTCGGATCGAGCGGGCTTAATGTCATGGTGTGTGGAGCCGATTCAATGTCGGTGGAGACATAAGGAGCAGGAGTTGCTGTAGTGTAAAGCTGTCGAGCTGGATGGGAGCCCAGCACACCTAGAGTCCTCGTTGGGCCAGTTGAGACATTACTAGGTCGAGCCCAACGTGTGGTAGGAAAAGGACAAGGAGGAGAGGTAGCAGGTACCCATTGCCAGTGACCCATGTGCCATGGTTGCTGCACCGGAGCCGCGGTCTGCGGGCCGTCTGAACCACATCCACCACCACGATGGCCACCGGAGTCACCCTTGACACCGCCGGAGCCGTGACTAGAGCCCCCCCGTCGGCAATTATTATTACGGGCATAATTTTTTTGTTTTCCCTTGGAATGGCTCGAACTTTCAGAGAGAGATGAAACCTCATCCACGGCGGCCACCATAGACCCATGGGACATCATGACGGCAAGTTCTCGTACTTCCAACACAATAGAAGAGCGTGCCGATGAGAAAGGAGGGAGGGGCTTAGCATGGCGAATTTGCGTACCCACGGCTTTGTAAGCCTCGGTGAGATCCGACACAAGCTGGAGAACTAAGCGACTATTACTTACCGGAGCTCCAACATTTTTAAGTTGGTCTGCAAGACTCTTCAAACGCTGACAATAAGCCGAAGCCGAAGGAAAATCCTCCATGTGGGACATGGTGAATTCTTGTTCGAGAATCACCGCACATGAGTTTTGGTGATCGTGAAAGATTTCACGCAAACGATCCCATGCTTCCATGGCAGTGGCATCGGGTTCTAGAATTGTGTTTAAAAGATCATTTGAGATAGTCGAATAAATCCATTGAAGCATAGTGGCATCAATGGTGGTCCATAGCTCGAGTTCCTCATCGGTCGAAGGAGCCGGTTTCTCTTTCCCTTTGGGTGGAGGGATAATATGATGAAGAACTTTGTGAGAGTGTGCATGGATCTTAAAAAGCTCAGCCCACGTGCCATATGGAGAATTCTCCATCTCAAGAATCACCGAGACCTGATTCTTAATATTAGAGACGGCAAGCGCCGGATGGAATGTGTGGGTTGATTTGACAGGAGTTTCACCAGTCATGGTTGATCAAAGAAGAAAGAAGGGAGGAACAAAGAGAGAGAATAGGGCAGCGGAAGAAACCTTAAGAATCTGATACTATGAAGGAAATATTTTCCGTAATCATTTCATTCCTTTTCACCAGTTTATATACATACTATACAACATAAAGCTAGGCTATAATTAAGGAGCTAAATATGCCTCAAGGTATTACAAAATATGCTACCTAATATTTAGGTAATCTAATAGTTAGATATGTGTTTCATATTTCACTCGAATCATCTGAATGATTTTGAGGAGCATTACGCTCCCAATATGACTGACATAGAAAAACTTGATGAGCTCCAAGAGGTTAGTCAAAGGAGTTGTATCTTAAAAAAGATATGCACAAAAAGAAAGGATAACCATGTCAGTTAACAGGTACAGGTCTCCTTGCCATCTGAAGATACCCATGATTACTTAAGATGATTTGGGACTATTACGGTATTACTTATACCAAGAAAGTGCACGACTTGTCGTATTTTTTGTTCTTCCCTCCTCACTTTTGTGTCTATACGTTCTCTAACTATTCTTTCCCTCCTCTTTTCAATCTTCTTTCATTTTCTTCAATTCATCGTCACGTGTCTATGAAATCATCAACACTTCAGAAATTTACAGAGGTTCCTAGGATTGGTTCATGAGCAGCGGGTCCATTGCATCTCCTTGCATATCAATCTGTTTCTCTATTCACAACCCTTTCTTTGAGTCCCATGTTCCCACATTTTGCTTGTCATGAATCTTTGCCTTAAGTAGTAATGTAGTCCAAGATTTCAACCTTGTCCGAGGAAGGCCATAGTTGCACTTTTGGTTGTGTGTGCTTTAGTTTTGTGCTAAAGAATGTGGCATAATATTTCCGTCCAAACAAATAAGGAAGTTTACAAGCTCAATTTGAAGGTAAACACAACAAATTGTCAGAATTTTGTGTGAAACAACCTATTCGAAAAAATCTTTGATTTTACATGCATATAGGGTGAATCAGTTGGAATTGATAAATGAAAGGTGAAAGTGGATGTCGTTAAAAACGATTTAAAGAGTTGAGAAACGTAGCAATTGCGTTAATTTAGGCAATTAAAAAAAAAAATCAATTTAAGCCAAGATCCCACCATATCACTAGATTAAATATCAACAAAGCATGCTGCATATGTGGCTATGAATTATGATGCATTAACCATATATTTAATATGCGTTGTTCATTTATCAGATGAACACATAGACATGCGTCCTAAATTAAATCAGAAATTAAATAGTACTATCATCTTTTCTCTTAACTTCCAAGAATGCATACTTCATGGGGCTAGAAGCCTAGAACAAACCCAGCATTCTGATGTATATGTGTTGTGTATAGCATACATGGTTTAAGTAGTAATGTAGTAGAACATGTATTTTGGTTATAAATGGTTTAAGTAATAGAACATGTACAGTGGTTATAAATAAGGATGAACAGTGATTATAAATAAGGATGAAGGTTGGTGCTGAGATTACAATACCTCTTGTACTTGCTAATTTCTGCAGTCCAAGGTATCCAAATCTGGTGCATCGGATGGTGAAGAAAGCTACACAGTTTTCTCTGACAATGCACAAAATAAGAACAATGAACAAATGATCAATTCAAATGATCCTCCAGCAGATGCAGAAACAGAAACTTTTCAACAAAATGAAGGCCCAGCTCAGGCTCCAAGAGTAGATCTAAAGGGCCAGCAGTGCGAAGTCCCTCAATTTGGTGCCTCCGCTTATTTTGAGAATAAACGGAAAGACAAAAATGGTGAGCCCACAGCATCACAGAACGATCCCAAGATGAACCGAGATTTGCATCCTCGTAAGGATCCTCCGGCTGAGGCTCGTCCTGCACCAGCTAAACCAGTACCACAACAAGAAGCACGGTCAAAGGTGTCGCAGTTTGGGACTTGGGAGGGTGCAGGTGAAGCTGGCCACACACAAAGTTTTGAGAATGTTAGGAAAAATAACAAAAATGGGCGCACTGTCACACCAGAACCTTCTAATGCACCTCAACTGAACCGGGATGTTAACAATACTCCAACTAAAGAGGGCCGTCCAAAGGTGCCTCAGTTTGGGGCTTGGAAAGAGGGAGATAATGATGGTGTATACACAGCTTATTTTGAAAATGCTCGTAAATATAAGGCAGGGCCTGTTCTAGACCCCGTTGAACCCCAGCTCAACCGAGATGTTAACAATAGAGCTCAGTCTCCTACTGCTCGAACAAAATATAAAGCAGATGATTATCAGTTGAGAAAAGCCGGTGAGAGACGGGCTGTTTTATGGGCAAAATCTGGAAATCTTCGGAGTCAAACTGTAAGTACTTACTTTCTTCAAGAAGTATATTTCAGAAAAAGTTTTTTCCATCAAATAAGCTTTGACTTCTTCCTCGTAGGCAAAATATAGAAGCCCGTTCGTTACTATTTATTTTTTCTAATTTTCATTTCTTTTTAGAACTATAATCTAAAAATAACCAGTGGTTTCCAGTTTGTTGTTGTCAGCTTAAAGTAAGCACGATTAGTATTAATATGACTAATCTTAAGTACGTTTACAACTTATATTATGTAACTTTTGAAATCTAAGTTTTGCGGTTGAGGGTGAAAATTTCGTCTACTTATTATATGTTTCATCACGCTATTAGAAGTCATCTCTAGATTGTAAAGGGGAGAGCAACGAGCTCGTCAATTGGGCAAGGATTCCTCTACTAAATGAGGGTATGCTTGCTGAAAGAGCTGGGGCTCTAGCTAGGGCTGATGATCCGCATGTCTATGGAGGAAGTATAAGCTTAACAACCGGGAAAATGGGTGGCAATGGAAATGATGTTGATCAATTCGGAATTACATCCCGGGTTTTACCCGTTTCTAGAGCTAGATCTAAAACTGCTTACCGCAAGGAAATCAAACTCTTACAGGTTAGTAATTTCTGCATCCAAGAGTAGTAAAACTGTAAAACCTCGTTCTCTACATGCTCTTCAATGCATAAAGCCAGCTCTGACTGCTTCTTTCTTTAAGAAACAATATTTGTGAACTTATGAGTTCAAATTCGTGGTGGCCATATTCCCAGGAAATTATTTTTCTTCTTTTACTCGGTTACTTGTGCTGTATCTTCTTTCCCATATTCTAGTATGTCTTCTGTTTTTCCTGTTTACTCTATGTCTCTTTGTTAGGAAGGCCATATTCTCTTTACAAAATTTATGTTACATTTATCATTCACAGCGAAATCAAGGGGCAAAAAAATCACAAGTCAGCATCACGAATGCTGGGATGATCCTCAACAATGACACTCCCGAATCGTATCACCTGCCAACTCATCACAGCAACAAGGTTAGTCTTGTATGTATACAGTTTACATATGTTTTATCTGTGCTTTAAATTCTCCAAAATAGTATTGTAATTTGTCATCCATTCTTATCTTTGTTTTGTCCTTTCTCAGAAGGGAAGTTGCTTTCCTTGGTTTGGAAGAAGAGGAGTAAAGTCGTTCAGTTTTTTGAAGCAGTAATACATAAGATACAGGAATTACTTAGAGATTAGAGCCCAAAAGGAGCAGAGTTGTAACTTAATGCATTGAGCTTAGAGTTAAGTGCATAGGAGGGTACTCAACTTTGATGAAAGTTCCAGTTAAGGTACTGAACTTTCATTTGTACCAGTTAAGGTACTCAAATTGGACGGCCGTTAGTCTAAGGGACTAAACTTTGCTTGTTGCCGTTAACAGCCCCTAAATTAAAAGTAAAATGTGACATGGCAATAAATACATGGTGACGTGGCACTAAAATACAAAATGACAGTTAATTCAGTACCCTTTAATTCAAAAAAGCCAGCGAAATTCTTCAACGGTAACAAATGAAATATATATTTAAAACTGAACCATATTAACAGATATATTAACATTCAAAAAATCATCTCTCTCAAGAAATCAGGAGCAGCAAAAAATAAGAACTTCCACAACACGAAAAATTTCTGATATTGGTGTTCTTCCATCAGCAGCAAAAAAAAATCAACTTCATCACCTTCCATTAATCAGGTACAAAGCAACTGCATTAATGAAAATTAAACCTAATGTTAATTTTTTGCCCTTTTTTACCAATATGAATTTTAATTCATAGTATTTTGTTCACCTAGGCAGCATAATGTCAAGAAATAGCTATGGTGGTTCCATGCCCCCAATTCCCAAAAGATGTCATTGTGGGTTTGTTGTAACCAAAATCAGAGCCTGGACAACTGGTAGAAGGTTTGTAGCATGCCCTGACTACGATGCTGAGACTGATACAAGGGGTGCAAGTTATTCAAATGGTGTGATGTTGAAGAGCCTATAGAGTGGCAAAAAAATGTGATTTTGGGGTTAATGGAGGAGAAGCAGGAGCTTAGAAGGGAAGTGATGTTGCTGAGGCACAATTTGAAGACAGCAAATGAGAGGCAAGGAAGATGAATCAAAATATATCATGCTGAAAATGAAGAAGGGTGGATTTATGTGTGTTAGGGCTTGGATTTGTGTACTCCTTGTTGTTCTTGTTTGTTTATGGTACAATATATAACTATGTAAGGGGTTTATTTAGGACTCTAATTACTATATCAAGGCATGTAGTAGCATATTATTAATTAAATATAAGTTACCTTTCAACTATTTTCTCCTTTGCATCCTTCTAGCCATTGCTAGGTCCTGAATATATATAAACAAACTAATTCAGAATACATGTGCAGATTATAAGTTAAGAAAATGTTAGCTAATTCAATCAAATCACATACCTGTAAGGCTTGGCTAGTTATTGTTTGTGAAGCTTGTGAACCCCTGGTTGTGACTGGCTAAATGAGTATTCTTGGCTGAATGAATATATGGTCTGCTCACCCTCATAATCTGAATAACATGCTACTCTTCTTTGTGGGATTGTGTGATTGAGGGGTTGAGTAGGTGGCTGCTGTGGTGGCTGCTGTGGTTGGAGAGTAGCAACTCTTTGGTAGCCACTTGGGTAGGTGTATACACCTACACCTCTATGGTGCATGGGTACAGTAGGTACATTCTGTGCACGGCTACTAGTTGACTCACTTGCACCCATGCGCACAGACTCTGTAGGTACATTCTTGCAACCTCTCTTGTTATGCCCTTGAACACCACATAGGCTGCATGTCATTACTGAGCCTGTTTTTTTCAATTTCCCTGAACTTGTAACTTCTCCAGCTGCCTTCCTTCTCTTCACTTGGCGCCTATTGTGCACTTTCTTGAGTTTTGGTGCATTTACCAAAGTTTCTGAACTAGGCCACTCTTCTGCTCCATTTATAGGCTCCAACAAGTAGTCATATGCCTTCAAATACACTGATTTGGTGAAGAATGGGTTAACATAATGTTCTGGTTGATCAACTTTGTTCCAAATTGCAACCACTGCATGTTTGCATGGAATCCCACTTATTTGCCATGCATTACAGCTGCAAGTTCTAGCTTCCAAATTCACAACATATTTTGTTTGTGTTGCCCCTTCCCTCACCCCATAAGAGAACCCCCCATCCCAGAATGCATTCCATCCCCTAGCACCAATCTTGTGCTTCTCAACTTGCTGTTGTATTCTTGGACACAACAGCATCTCTTTCTTCCCTATTTCATCCCTCTTCTTGTGTAGCCTCTCCATTATCCCCTCCCTGATGTCTTCCAACATAGTAATTATAGGTTTATGCCTTGAGTTCAATATGTAGGCATTGAAAACCTCACTCATGTTGTTATCCACACTATCACAACAAGATAGAGGAGTGTAGAAGGCTCTACACCATTTCTTGTAGTTCCTATTTAGGAGATCATCAGCAGCTGCATTAGATATTATCCTCATCTTCTCTGTATTAAGAAAAAATTCATTTTCTGTGGTGCTCTTAGCCATGATCCAAAACTGCTTCCTATACTCTAAGCCACCACCAAACACCCCTCTGAAGTTACAATAACATGCCTTGCACATACCCTACTCTCAGCTTGGGGAAACACATCTGACACAGCCTTCAATAAACCTTTCTGCTGATCAGACATGAAAGTGTAACCAGCACCTTCATTTGATAATAAATCCTCCCCTAAAAATGTCAAAAACCATGTCCAACTAGAAGTTGATTCAACCTCTACTACTGCCCATGCAATTGGGAACATTTGGTTGTTCCCATCCCTCCCAACAGCAACTAAAAGTTGTCCACCATAGGGTCCTTTTAAGAAACATCCATCAAGAGATATAAAAGGCCTACATCCAGCTATGAACCCCTTTTTCAGTGCCTCAAAACAAATGTACATTCTTTCAAAAATATTTCCATCCATCTTAATTATCACTGTATTACTGGGTTACTTTTTTTTATCTCTGCAGCATACCTTGGCAGCAAGGTATATTGCTCCATATACTCCCCTACAATCAAACTTTGCCCCCTCCTCCTAGCTCTGTAAGCTACACTCTGCTGACCCTAATCCCCCACTCTAGCCAGACTGTCTCTATTATATCTTGTAGCCTCAGATAAGGATTTATTTTGAACTTGCTCTTGTAATTTTTAGCAATCCAAGCTGTCATGTTTCTGTTTTTAGGGGCTCTTCCACAAGTGTGCTTGGGCACCAAGGTTTTCACCATAAAGTTTCTCTTAAACTTCTCCAATGAAGCCCAAATTCTCCAAGGACATCCTTTTTCCTTGTTCATGCATCTAGCACCTACCCTGTTGGGGTCATTCCTAGTGAATGGTAGTTCTCTCCCAATCTCAATTGAGTAGTCAATTAATGCTTTTCTGAAAGTCTTTGCATTTCTCAAACTGTTGTCCTACAAAAAACTTACACTCAACTCCAACATCCCCTCCATCTACCCCTTTGCTGCAACTGGGTGTTTTTTTTTTTGAAGGTGCAGCTTCTAAGTACCCATACTCCTCATCTTCATCTTCACTATGACTGTCAAGATCAGTATCACCTTCAAAGTCACCATCAAACAGATTTTCTCCTAATCCCTTAGTTGCAGATACTCTTTTTAACATCTCTATTTCTTCATCATAAGACTGTTGTTTTTTCTTTTCATCACTGACTTTGGTCCTGGCACTAACTAATTCATCATCATCCTCATCTGTGCCTTCTGTATCATAGTCTATATCTACATGGGGTTGGGTCTAGTATGGTCAGTATTTTGAGGAGGGACCAATGCCTCATCTCCATCACACAACAATTGCACAAGCTCACATAGGACCCTTCACCACCTAAGGACCCTTCACCACAATGAATTGACCCAACTCCACTCCATCCATTACCCACCCCAAATGGCCTAACTATTGCATGTTCTGTGTACACATGTACAAGCTTGTATTGTAAAAGTAGTGCTAAAAATGGATCAAATAATTGCTTAGCATAGCCCAAGAATCTAATACCAGTACTAAAGTCTTTCCTAGGATCAACAAAATGCAGCTTAATGATGTTATTATAACCCAAGTTGTCTATGATTTGTTTTACATATGAAGCATCAACATTATCAGGTAAGTTTTCAAACACACTTACTTGACCACCTTCGTATCTAATGTCACCATGTACAGGGGCGGATCTAGCGTGGGTTCAGTGGGTTCAGCTGAACCCACAAAATTTTGGAAATAAAACAAAGAAAAATCTGGAAAAAAAAAATAAAATAAAAATAGGTTAAATAGAAGTAGCAGCGTAATATTTATGATAGAGTGTGAGTGGTTCAGTGGTTCCGGCGTTCCGCGTGCTCTCATTAAACCCTGGAGCTTGGCGACCTGAGTTCGAATCTGCTCCCCTTTTTTTTTTGGAAATTTTATTTTCCCCAACTCTTTAGTTTTATTCGACTTTTCTCTAATTCTCTCTCCTCTTTTCTCACTTCTCAGTTCTCAACTTCTCACACAACCTACTGACCTAGGGTTTAGAAATTAAATCTCCACACTAGACGACCACTTTCACGGCGTCGCCAGTCACCGGCGGGCAACGACCTCTCTCCTTCCGACGAGGCGACACACTCGCAAGTCGCAATCCGCAGACGGCCAGACGCACTTTCGAACACGAAGGCATTCGAACTTTCGAAGTTCTATTCTGCCACGAATCCACTATTCCACTTTTGGATTATTTAGGTAAATTTCATTTGCTTAAACTTCCATTTACCAATGCTTGAATGAATTGAAGTTATTAATTGTCTTATTACTCTTATAATTGCCAATTTGCCATGAAATTAATGGAGATTCTCTTTGATGGATGAATTTGCTATTGCCTATTATGATTGAAGTTTAATTTAAATTTTGGGTAATGTTTTATTGTTATTAGTTATTGAAATTTACTTTGTTGAATTAAATTATTTATCATTTATGATTTACAGATTTAGTGATGCCAAAATCAATTTAGTGATGTTGAATTGAATTTGTGAATGAAGGATGAAAACTCGTAGAATGATTTTTTAGTTTTTTTTTCTTGTAATTTAAGAAATTATTCTCGTATTTATCGGTTGTAATTCTGAACTTGAATTGATGTATTTTATTTTTAAGCAATTTAAATTGGCCTTTTTTTTGTTTAACGTCTCGTTAATTCCGAACCCACGTGAGGGAAATCCTGGATACGCCACTGACCATGTACAAACCACTCTCCACCATGGTGCACACTTATGCAAGGTTTTATTTCCATAAAATCTGTCATACAAAAATTTACATACTAAAGTAAGTGCAAGGAATGGAAGAACACCAATGATATTGTAGGATGCATAAAAACCATTCATATATATATATATATATAATATATATATATATATATATATATATATATATATATATATATATATAGTAAAGATTACATAGCATTCATTACTACAAAAATTGGCAAGCTCCAACCAATTAAATAACATACTAAAGTTTTTTTGGAGCTTGCATTCATATAAAATTAAAAACAAAACAAATCTGTCATAGCAGTGACAACCACCCTAAACAAAGCCAGTGGTTGTCACATTCTACCCCTCCTACAGCTATGACAGAGGCAAAACAAACCTAACCCAACCCAAACAAAAAAAACACCAACATCCTTCATCTTCAATCCTCTTTGAACAACCATGGAAACCCATCAAAGTACTGAGTCATGTCCTTGTTGATCTAAGCATGGAGGTCCCTCCCATTGTTGTAGATAATATCATCTATTATCCACTTCTCAATGTGCCTACGATCATTAAGCCAGAAATATACTACTCCCATAAGTTCTGAGTCTCCACCAAAGCCTCCATTTCTTAAAGTCAGCTCAAGCTTGTACTGATCCTCCCACCTTACCCTAGAGAAAATGTGGGTCACTAGGATATCTTGATTCGAACAAAGAGGGTGTGCATGGGTAAAAGCTTCCATACCTAGTCATTAACAGAAACATAAAAAATTAATAAAATTTCACTTAACCCTAATCTGTATAAATTATACTTTAAGTTTAATAACTAAACTTCATAAACAATTCACAATCACACAATCTGCAAAACCCAAATCCCAATTACAAAAAAAAATTTTTTTACTAAACATCAAACCCTAAGCGTCATCAACATGCAACAAACAAATCCAACAAAAAACAACTTAAACTAGTTCCAAAAATCGCCTTTTTAAACAAGAAAACAACCAAAAATACCCTTTTTGCTCCAGTTACACACAACAACCAAAAAGGTAACCAAAAAGTACTAAAAAGGAAAACAAAAGAAATAAATGAAGTTCTGTAAAAAAAATAAGGAGTAAATGAAGTTCTGTACAAAAAAAAAGGAGTAAATGAAGAAGAATATACCTTCTTCTGAAGTCTCTGTAATTCTTGGGAATTTTGGAGGTTTTGGTGTTGGCCACATACTATGATTATAAATGGCGTAAATGAAGAGGACAAAGAGTTGCAGTGATTTAAATAAGGAGAGTGAAAGAAGGAAAGTAAATATGAACAGTGAGAGAAGGAAAGTAAATAAAGACAAAGAATACAGAGAGTTGAGATAAATACCCGCGAAATAAACCGCCTCATTAAAAGTAATCATTAGGTGGCGTTTCGTGTTGCACACGCGCCTAGGAAAATGTACCAAACGGTGCATTTGACAGAAATTCACCCAAAAGTAACGGCCATCCAATTTCAGTACCTTAACTGGAACTTTTGAAAGTTCAGTACCTTAACTGGAACTTTTATCAAAGTTGAGTACCCTCCTATGTACTTAACTCATTGAGCTTACTGTGAGATCAGGTCTCATAGTAAGGCTATGTTTAGTTCACCTGAAATTTTCTGATTTGAACTGATCTGATCTGATCTGAACTTATTTTTTCTGATCTGATCTGATCTGAACTTATTTTTTCTGATCTGATCTGATTACAAGATCTTATCTTTTAGATTTCTCTCAATATATAAGAAAAAATATAGTCATGTGGGGTCTTGTTTGATTCGTCTCAATGAGTACTTTATTAATATTCAATTATTATAATTTTTACTAATATGTAATGAAAGATATTTAATAGTAAAAATGAGTTTTTAAAACTGACTGATCTGATCTGAACTTATTTTTTCTGATCTGATCTGATCTGATCTGATTAGATCTGAAATAAGAAAAAATAAGGTGAACTGAACATAGCCTAAGTGACACTCTTTCGAGCACGGGGTACCTATGTTGTTTTACCTCTTTTTAGATGGACAAGTAAAGAGTACTTTAAACAAAATTTGGAAATGGGAATTGACAGTCTGTTGGCTATTGAATTTTGTTTCTTTCAAAAAAAGTCCTAGTACTATATGATTTGAATTCATGAGGTTGATCAATCTTCGCGTATGTAGCTGGAAAACTACCAAGTTGCTAAACGTGTTAGACATGATTTCCTTCTACCTCCAAGGACTTCGGGTCTGTTCTCTTTCGGCATAAAACAGCTGAACTGAACTGAACTAATTGAAACTGAACTGAACTGATTGGAGCTGAAAAGTACTGAAATGAATTGAATTAAATTGAATTGAATTAAACTAAATTGAATTTAATTAAATGGAATGTAATAAATATATAAATAATATTTAAACAATAATAATATGAATATTAATAATAATTATAATGACAAGTAATAATAATGAATAATAATAATAATAGTATTTTGGATATTTTTAAATGATAGTTATGAATAAATAATATTAATAATCAATAATAATTAATGATAATAATGATAATTAATAATAATTATTTTATATTATTTGTATTAATATATTAATACTTGATGATGATTATATAATACCAATAATATCTAAGAAGTAAATTAATATTAATATTTTAATAATTAGATTTAATAATATAATAATATTTAATAATAAAAATAATGATTGGGTCGGACCGCGAAAATTGCATCATAAACCGTTTTGACGCGATTTGATTGGTTTATGGGCTAAAAAACGTGGGTTTGTTTGTGCTTTGACCTAAACTATGTTCATCCTAATAATAATAATAGTAATAATAATGAGTAAAGCTATAATAAACAAAATAATATATAGAAACAATAATAATAATAATAATAATAATAATAATACTAATAATAATAATAATAATAATAATAATAATACTAATAATAATAATAATACTTAATAGTAATGATATATAAAAAAAAAATAAGAGTAATTAGTAAAATAAATTATACCAATATAATAATAATATTTAACAAAATGGTTATAAAAGAATGGAGCTGAACTGAACTGAACCGAATTGATTGGAGATGAACTGAATTGATTGGAGCTGAACTGAAAATAAGCTGGGGAGAACAGGCCCTTCGTTAGGGATCAAGCCCTTCGATGAAAGAGAGCAACAATTTTTATTTAATTTTAGTGTAACACTGTAACTAACAGTGTGTTTAGTTCATTTTTAGTAAAGGAAAGGAAGATAAGAGAAAGGAAGGGAAGGGAAAAGAAAAGAATGGAAGATAAAGGAAAAAAAAACCTTACCTTCCCATGTTTGGTATGAATTTTCTATTTCCTTCCAAATTCCCCCACTTTTGGAAGGAAAGGAAAGTAAAATTTTATTAAAGAGTCTTACGTTCCCATTCATCCCATTTTCTTTCACTACTTAATTTTTTTTTAATGAACCAAACATTGGAAATAACAAATTTCCTTCCACTTCCTTTCTTTTCCTTCCAAATCTTTTCTACCAAACAAGCTGTAAATTACTTGTCAATGTCTATGCTAATGGAATATAGCTGATTCAGCTCACAAGTCAAAACTATTCTGTTCTGTAAGAGGTTTGAAGCTCATTACTGCAGCCCGAGTCAAACCTGGTTTTTTGGAAATTTTTCAAACCTGATATTCCTTATTTTACTACCTTTATTTCCACTATAATATGATGTTCCTTATTTTACTACCTTTATTTCTAATTAATCTACACACTTTACTTTTCACCATAATCAAGGAATAACTAAAAGGTATGAGAGAGGAAGAGGAAAAATATGAGAAAGAAGACATTGACAGGAAAAATGGAGAAATTAGGTAAATGAGTATAAATAAAATGAATTTTTAGAACATCCCAATGTGGAAGATGGTAGATCGAAAAAAAGCGAATGAATTGAAGTATAAACATGGAAGTGATGCTATTCATATTGCCATCACATGAAAATCATAATTTCCCTCATTCAAATACTTTCCATTGATTATACCAAAAAACCCATTATAGTCTTATCTCTGAATACGAAGTAGCAGTAAAGTGTCCATTAGGTTGCTTAACCAAAATAAGAGGAAATCAAAGGAAAAAAAGATCACCTAGGTTCACTTGTCCATCAAAGCATTTTGAGATGAGGTGCTATTCTGGTAAAGAGGTATGTGAGAATATATGGTTATAATTAACAAACTGATTAATTCTCTAATTTAAGTATTATAAATTAATGTGAAAAGAGAAAGAAGTTGTTGGAAAGAAAAGAAGTGTGTATGACAGATGGTTGAGAAAGGAATAAATAAATGAAGATTTTGAAAAAAAATGAAGAATCAAGATTGAAGTCCAAGTTTATATTGAATTCCAAGTTTAGTTACCATATGCAAAATGTAAAATGCTAGAACTAGATGATATATTATGTGCCAGGTATAGAAATATAAAATTAGGATAATTATTATTTTCTTAGAGTTAATGGAATAAATAATTATGTTAATTTCATATAACTATATTAAAAGGAAATAGAAATTCGAATTTCAAGTTTATCAAAGAAAATGATAAAGTTTTAATAAAAATGATTTATGAAAGAATTTTTATTAAAATGTGTTTTGATAAAAACCGAGTAAAACAGTTTTTGATAAAAATAAGATTTTCGAAAATATTTTTGGGAAAAAGAATTTTAGAAATAATAAAGGAGTATGAGTTAAAACGAAAATCCATTGGTTATCCAAAGATATAGATAAACATTGATTTAAGGAAAACTTATCCTTTTAGAATTGAAGATAAAGATGAAAAGGATAAAGTTTATTTTCTAAAAGGAAAAGGTTTTACCCCTTAAATTAAGGAGTAAAAGATAAATATTTTTTTGAAGGATTTTCGACCAGTCCATGTACTATAAAAGGGATTAAAATTCAATTTTAAAATTCACGTTTTCAGAGAGAAAAAATCAGAGATTCTTAGAATTGAAAACAGTTTCCTAAGGCACAGAGTATGGCACAGTTCTAGTCAGGTCAGGAAACTAAATAATGTTTGTAATTGTCCTCTAATTTGCTTGAATAAGAAGCACGCTTTTGAGGATCTTTTCTTTCTGTAATTTCATCATTATAGAGAGTGGCAACACTTAGATTTAAGTGTTGGGGAGCACTACTAGGGTTAGTAGTGGAGGAGTCTTATTGTATCAAGAGGTTGATATTTTAGGAGTCAAAATAAAGGAATTTGGTTCGTGTGGACGTAGATCTCAGAGGTGAGATTGAACTACGTTATATCTTGTGTTTGAGTGATTTATTTCATATAGTTTTCGTTTTAATTTTCGCAAAAACTCAAATCAAAGATTTACGAGTGTTTCGCACAGTGCCTGGCACAGTGCCATAACAGAAGTTTTGCGAAAATCGATTAGATTTCGTCACTCAATTCAAATATATGCCGATAAATAGACACTAAATGCATATATATAGTTAGACTAAGTATGTAGAAACTATAAGTTAGTAATCTAGTTGCCAAAACCAAACAAACTACACTGTCACGGGTGTTTCCTAGAAATATCATAAGTTGTTGCTCCAACATCCCATAATTGCTTCTATTCCTCGACTAAGGGTTGCATGTATGCATCTAGGTAGCTGCAACATCCAATCGAGCAACACAATGAAAATCATTTAGCAACATCACTTTGGGATTCTAATACCAGTTTATGTTAACACGAATCAGAATCGTGTATAAAGTAGAGGAAGCTAGTGACTTACCAGCCATCTCTTTGCTTTGCCATCCCATATCTCACCACTGTTGGGATAAATTACTATCATCTTGTCTGTCAACTGCATGATTTGAAAAGGAAGAGAATTAAAAATCCTATAGAGAATCTATAGCTCTGGCAAGGACAGAAGCACCGTAAACAGACAAACAACAGAGCTTTTACTGTAGTTTACCTCCTTAAATTTGCAAATTAGACCATCAACATAGTGTGGTGGTGCACAATTTATTCCTACCATCACAATTCTCTTACTCTCGTTGATAACATTGAGACATTCTTCAAAGTTTTCTACCTGAAGTGGCATGCACACCGTCTACACAGCTAAAGCAGATCAATGAAGGGATTTGGATATTTTCTTCCTCAAGCAAGTCCATAATGGTCCGTAAATAGATGTTGCATTTGAGGAAATGCAAAGGGAACAACACTTTATGACTGACTGGCAATTCACTTTGCAAACACGCAGACTGTCCATTAGGAATTAGGAATGTTGTCTATTTTAAACCATATAATACAGACACCAATAATACTTCATCCCGTGGCCTCCCTGTACAAGAGTGCCAAATTATTTCTCTGCCATACAAATGATTTGTTAGTCTATCTTTACCACATTTGCCCTAACAAATAAATTCACCAAAGCACAGGTTTAAGCGGGGCTATTGCCTATCATTTTTATCATATAAAGCCAACAAACATATTTCAGTTTACATAAATACATCAAATTCCAAGATCAGTCCACATAGATAATCGTCAGGTTATAACAATTTATAAAACTATGTTGTTCATGTAATATTTTCAATCCTCAATATGACCCCTATTTGGAAGTGGTGGACCTAGATATGTCTGGAATGGAAGGGTAAAGTCATATAGCCTCTATTCAAAAGAAATATTATTCCCGACATCATTGCAAATATTGTCGAGTAAGAAACAGAATGACAATATGGATTACATGTAATGTACCAACAAGATATTTGGCCAGGAACATCACACTTGAGTTTCAAGTCTGTTAAGAATGGTTTCAAATGCTAAAATATCAGTGTGAGTGTCACCTTGTGTTCCAACATAAAACAAGTTTCGTTGTTTTCTTTAGTAAAAGAATTTAAGTCGTTCTTTTTTTAGAGCATGTAAATTGTTATAAATAGCTTATCTTGTAGTGTAGAAATTTAATTCATTATTCACATCAGAAAGCTTAGTTTAAGAAAAGTTTTTTTCTTCTTACATTACATTTAATTATTTGCTTCATAGTGGTTGTTTGTTTATCCCTAAAATATTATTTATTTGTGAAGTATCGATTTCATTTTATCTAGTAGAAGTCGAATTTCCGCTGCGAGTTCTAACAATTTGTATCGGAGCCAATGTCAAAATATTAAGTGGTTAAATTTTTTATTTTTATTTATAATGACATCTACTAGTGGAATAGTAAAAATTGAGAAATATAGAATCGAAAAATTCAATGGGAAAAATGATTTTTGCTATTGGAGGATACAAATGAAAAATTTGCTTATATCACAAAAGTTGCACAAGGCATTGGCAGGAAAAGAATAAAAACCCGAGGACATGAAAGATGAGGATTGGGAAGAGTTAGATCTTGAAGCACGAACGGCTATAATCTTATTCCTTGAGAGGGATGTTGCGTTATTCTTGGTGAATGAAGAAGCAACAACTATTGGCGTATGGTCAAAGTTAGAGACAAACTTCATGACGAAAACTCTAACCAACGGGATCTATTTAAAATCAAAATTGTATACATGCAAGATGAAAGAAGGCGCCTCAATTCGAGAGTATATCAATAAGTGTGATAGGATTATATCAGATTTAAAGGATATAGATGTGAAGGTAGATGAGGAAGACGAAGCACTCGTTCTATTACTTTCATTACCTACATTACCAAAGACAACACCAATTTTTATATAATTTTATTTAATTTTAGTGTAATACTGTAACTAAATTTATTGTCAATGTTTATGCCAATGGAATATAGCTCATTCAGCTTATAAGTCATAATTATTACTCCCTCCGTCCCATAATATAGTGCCTACATTCCTTTTAGGGTGTCCCAAAAAATTGTTCTTGTTTCTCCCCTTTCCAATTATAAAATGGTATGAATTCCCCAGCTTACCCTCATTCAGTATTTTTTTTTCCACTTTTGTCTCGGATTGCCTTGAAAAACTGTACCAACATTTAATGCTTTACAAATAAAAAATTATTAAATTTATACCTTTTCCAATGCAATATCCGAGTTTCCATCTCAATCTCTCTCTAGTTCCCATCTCAGTTTCTTTCACTCTCTCTCTCTCTCTCTCTCTCTCTCTCTCTCTCTCTATCTATCTCTCTCTCTCTCTCTCTCTCTCTCTCTCCCCCCTCATCTCTCCATTTGAAACCATAAAAATTATGCATTGCTTCGTTTTCTGGTTATATCTTGAGTTTCATGAACAAAAATTAACTACACTTCTCAATTTCATCTTCAATTCATTCTTCAGTTTCACCGATTTACCTCTGTTTTTCTCTTCCGAAAAATCCAAGATCTATGGTTATATAAACATGAATCTGTGGTGATTTACCTTAAAATCATTTTAGTAGCAACATCTCTTTCATTTGAAGGATATGAGTTTCGGTTTCTCTCACTCTTCTGGGGATAATTTTCCATCCTCTACTTACAGTTGTTCGAATTATCCAAACTGTGAGAGATGTGCTGATTGTGATGGAAACCACACATATAGTCCCCGATCTGAATCTACTGAAGTTCTTGACGAATTTTTCGATGAAGAACCGCCAACTGAAACCCTAATTATCAAAGATCGTCCATCTGTTTCTGGTGGTGGATCTGAGAGCACTAAAAATGGTGTTGATGGTACAAGGCAGAAAACTGACGCTACTTCTACTATTGTTGTTAATGAAGATATTGCAAAAAAAAAATGATGTGGAGGATTTTGAATCTGACGCATCTGATGCCGAGTCCAGTAGCTAAGTCCCTTTTCTTTGTATTTCAATTTTCTTTGCATCTTACGCATCTGATGAAATTGTGGTCTGAATCTAGTTGTTGTGATCAATTTTCTATGATGTTGGTTTGATTTAGCCCCCTGTTGGTTGTGATTTATCTCGAATTGTGATGAATTTTTAGTGTGATGTTGGTTTGATTTAGTCCCCTGTTGGTTGGTATTTATCTCGAATTGTGATGAATTTTTAGTGTGATGTTGGTTTTATTTAGTCCCCTATTGGTTGTGATTTATCTCGAATTGTGATGGATTTTTAGTGTGCATGTTCGTTTGATTTAGCCCCCTATTGGTTGATATTTATCTCGAATTGTGATGGATTTTTATTGTGATGTTGGTTTGATTTAGCCCCCTGTTGGTTGGTATTTAAGGACTGATTGAGGCTATTTGGGTTTGTGGTTGAGTGTGATGTTGGTTTGAGCATGTTGTGTACTGATTCATGGGCACTTCTGAGTTTTTTTTCACTTTATTTCACTCTTAACTCTTTTTTTAAGCCTAACTGATTATTTCGCATTCACTTTAACTGATTCTTATTCATTTCAAGCCTTGTTTTTAAAAAGTTTATGATGAAACCATCATTGAATGACATACAAAGCTCCCTTGAATCACCTCCTCAATCCTTAATATGCCACAGTCCTTCTAAGGACTGATTGAGGCTATTTGGGGTTGTGGTTGAGTGTGATGTTGGTTTGAGCATGTTGTGTACTGATTTATGGGGACTTCTGAGTTTTTTTCATTTTATTTCACTCTTATCTCTTTTTTTAAGCCTAATTGATTCTTTCGCATTTACTTTAATTAAACCTTATTCATTTGAAACCTTGTTTTTAAAAAGTTTATGATGAAACCATCATTGAATGACATACAAAGCTCCCTTGAATCACCTCCTCAATCGTTAATATGCCACCAGTCCTTTTAAGGACTGATTGAGGCTATTTGGGGTTGTGGTTGAGTGTGATGTTGGTTTGAGCATGTTGTGTACTGATTCATGGGGACTTCTGAGTTTTTTCACTTTATTTCACTCTTATCTTCTGGTTAATGTTTAAGTTTTGAGCAAATGTTTTGTATATACTCCAATGCAAGCAAACTAGAAACAAGCCTCTTCATTGAAACACAAAAACTAACCATTACAACTTGATTTTTGTTCACTTACAAAAACTGACCATTACAACTTGATTTTTGTTCTCTTACAAAAACTGACCATTACAACTTGATTTTTGTTCTCTTACAAAAACTGACCATTACAACTTGATTTTTGTTCTCTTACAAAAAATGACCATTACAAACTCACCCTAAAAACAAAAAACAAAATTCTTCCCCCTTCAGTTGTTCTGTTTTGTTGCTCATGGTTGCTGTGATGTTGATGCTTGTCCGTGGACTTTATCCCAAGCGTCCATAACTGCCCACATTGGTGCTTTGACCTGATCACTTAGAACTCCTTGTTTTTTCCAATTTCTTCTTATTAAAATGAGGCAAATCATAATCATTGCCACCACCAACCTTGAGGATTTCATTCATCACATATTGTAATGACATCCACACATTGCTTAAAGTCTTGGGATCCAATTCATAAAATGCTTGGTTCACGGCTTCAAGCAGCTTGTCTATATCTGCTGGCATTTTTTTATGCATTAATGATTGAATGCTTCTGAAAAAACCAAGATCAAGGATGTTTAAATCAGGACTGTTAGGAGGCTGTTGAAGTAAAATAAAACTGAACCCATCTTGTTCATGAGTTAATTGCCATTCAGGATCTTCATGAGTGATGTGTGCCTTAGCGTTATCTTGTTGTATGAAAATGGTTGTTGGACCTCCATCTCTTGGCCATTTCTCCTTTATAACTGGAATTATTTCATTAATCAGCTTGTCCCTTGTTACCTTTTGGTTGACACTCTCAACCACTTTGGTTGTCATGGTTCCTTTTTTCCTGTTTTTTGATGTTCTCTTTGCTGGCTCTTGGTATGTGAATGGGAAGATTCCAATCTTCCAATCAAATGTGCATTCCCCTGCTGAGTTGTACCTTGGTCTTGCTACACATGCTGTGAACATCACCTTTGGAATGGACTTGGAACTTGCTGCCCTTATCTACCCCTTTCATTCTTTGCCAGATAGACCCTTTGTGATTTGGTAGTTAGATAAAACCATTTTTTATCCAAGTGGACGATCATACATGGGGTAGTACTCTCTCATGGTTTCTAGTGTGTTTCCCATTAACAATTTGAAAACCCATTTCAGTCTTTCAATTTTGTTTGGTTCCTTTAATCCCGGATGAAGTGAATTAGTGTGTGGTTTTATTAGTCCCCTTTTTATCATTCTATGAACCGTGCTTTAACTCATGTTAAGCATTGTTGCCAAGTCTATAATACATGACCTCTCTCCCATTTTCAGTTTTGTAATTTCATCTAATTGCACTTGAATTCTCTTTCTTCCAATCTGGAATTTAGTTGAGACATTATACCTTTGCATGGAAGAACTCTGTTTTGTGGTTGTGTTCCAAATGCTGGTAATGCATACATCTAACTGATAAGTTAAATAAATATGATGCATCTTTGATTGAGTCCCTTTTCAGTTTACCTGCCTTTGCTTTATTGAGGAGCCAACACAATATCTGAAGATTGTCCTCACTGCTGAGTCTGTTGTGCTTGTGATGATTGACTGCAACCAACGTGTTATCGTTGGCTTGGTGTTCAAACACTTCAGTTTGTTGAATGAAGCTTGACTCATCTTCATGTGGCTCCAAGTTAAGATCAAAGTCCCCTTGCTCATTGTGAGCTGGAAAGTCATGCTCCTCATCATCAAGGCCCAGATAATCTGGACACCAAGTAGCATTCAAGTCGAAATCTGAAGCCATAACAGTGGACAATGATGCAGATGAGTTAATAAATTGAATTTTCTTTGTGATATTTTACCTTTGTTTTCTTTTTGGGGGGTTTTATGGTGGTGTGATTTTCTGGTTTCTCTAAGGCTATGTTCAGTTCACCTTATTTTTGCTTATTTCAGATCTAATCAGATCAGATCAGATCAGATCAAAAAAAATAAGTTCAGTTCAGATCTATCAGTTTTAAAAACTCATTTTTACTATTAAATTTCTTTCATTACATATTAGTAAAAATTATAATAATTGAATATTAATAAAGTATTCATTGAGACGAATCAAATAAGACCCCACATGACTATATTTTTTCTTATATATTGAGAGAAATCTAAAAGATAAGATCTTGTAATCAGATCAGTTCAGAAAAAATAAGTTCAGATCAAATCAAATCAGAAAAAATAAGTTCAGATCAGATAAGTTCAGATTAGAAAATTTCAGGTGAACTAAACATAGCCTAAGTGTTGTATATATAGTGAGGGTTAGAGAGTTTTTTCAGATTTTTGGAGGGAAGTTTTTTTTTTAATTAGAGATCAGTAGATTAGTGGCATTCTGTGTGCCACTAATCTTTGTAATGTCATTGGATTAAAAAAAGAAAGAACTCATTCTCATTGGTCAGTTTCTATATGTTAGGATTAGGTATTTACTTTTTTCAATTCAGTCTAGTTGTACGGTTCAGATGAAAGATGCTACAAATGCTTTGATGTTTTCAATAAAAACCTTACATATCCCTCACTTATCATCCGTGCCAAATAATCAGTCATTGATTGTGTTCCTTATTTTGTTCCCTCCTCCTTAATTCCCGTGAAAAAAAGAAACAAGCACTATATTATGGGACGGAGGGAGTATGTTTGTGTAAGAAGTTTGAAACTCATTGTTGCAACCCGAGTCAAACCTAGTTTTTTTTTGGAAAATGTCAAATCTTTATGAAAAATCCACTATAATAAGTTGATCCTTATTTTACTACCTTTGTTTCCAATTAATCTGCATACTTTGCTTTTCACCATAATCAAGGAATAACTAAAGGCATGAGAGAGGAAGGGAAAGTTATGAGAGAGGGAGAAGAAAAGTCGTCTTTTTATTGTACTAATTGCTAGTGTATGATTGAAGCCCTACATTGGGATGAGTTGTATTTCAGATTATCATACAGATTTCAATATTATAGACGGAATCCTAATTAAACACAATAAGGGCACTATACACAAATAAATATATCACCCAAATTACAATGTTGTGGAATGGAATATCCTGTTTTAAAACATTACTAGTATAGAATGGTGGACCAAATTCATAAAAGGAGATGGACAATGCATAAAGGTGGATGTTTCTGAATTATTTTATTATTATTTTTGATTAGGATAGATAATTGATTGGTCCGACCAATCCCCGCTAGGCTACTAGCTCCAGGACACACCAACTCAAAGGATGGGTATAAGGCTAAACAATCCAAATATAAATGCCCCAACATATTATTAGGATGTCCTTGAATTATGATGACCTTAAATTAAACACAGTTAACGGAACAATGCATAAATAAAACATTTCCATACTTACTTTATCACCTATGACCTTAATTCTTTCCCTTATCAATGTCCATAGACCATAGTAGTATTGCATCATTACTAGTACTCTTTCTCTCATTAAGGCCTACATTATGATATTTTTGTGGTCTATGATGTTGGACACATTATTTATTATTTATTAGTTTATTTATAGAAAGTTATCAATGTTTACCTTCATGAAGGTAGTCCACGTGAAATCTTATGATATTAGTTTCACATTTTGTGTATGAAAGTAGATTGTCGGTCAAAGTTCAAAATTTTTGAGGAAGTCAAATGTGACCTATTAGTTAAGGACAAATGTAGTATTATTTTAGATAGTGATCGTACGTCGCCTTTGTTCATAACACACTTATGGTAGACAAAGTAGGTTTCGTTGTAATTGTGACAACTGACTAGGATAAACATCCAACTTATAGATGATCGAATAACCAAAAAAAAAATGGAAAGGGGAATCCTCATGGATTTGTATGATTGAAGCAAAACCCCCTCTTATCTCTCAAGTCTCAACATGAAGTAGTAGCAAAGTGTCCATAAGGTTGCTTAGCCAAAATAAAAGAAAAAGGAATATAAAATCACCTAGGCTCACTAATCTGTCAATGCATTTTGAAATGAGGTGCTATTCTAGAAAGAGGTCCATATTAAGTTGTGTAAATTGCAAACTTGTTTCTTTCATGGGTACAATGTACATGCAGAATGGAACCGGCAAAAACATAAAAATTAATCTAAAATATCTGCACTTACAGGTCTCTCAGATAGCCTTTTCACTACAGAACTGTAAAAGTGCAAGTATCTCCATATATATGCATCCTATCATGAGAGATATGGAAATGCAATCTGCACAAAGGTGTCCATAAATCCATGCTTGAAAGGCATGTAGACTGTAGTACAGTAGTAGAGTAGCAAAGTGGTTTCGACTGGTGTAGGTGAATTGGAAGGTAAATCCAATGTTATGTCAAAAATAGTTGTGAGGTTGAGCAAGCAATGGAGGCCCTGTAGTTTTGCGTATGTTTCTCTTGTAATATCATTATATCAACTTGCATATTATAAAGGTATGCTAATGTCCTTTATCTTATTAATCAACTTGTTGCATAGTAGATAAATCCTGTTTTTGAAGGTGAAAATTTAGCCACTCAAGTCCTGCATTTTGTGTCCATCCATCTGTTGATGTATGATAGTTCATTTGTCAATCAAGAATTATTACAAGCAAATGCCCACTGCATTGTGCTGCTGAAACTGAACAACAGCTGATGATTGGTGATTGATATTAATGCTCAAGAGCATAATGTCCAATCATTAGCCCTAACTTCAGATCTTTAGGTTCCAAGTCTCTTGGATACATATTACATACTCAAAAAATCATTGGTAGACCCATAAAATGCTTTGTTTTTTTACAGATAAAGTGAACTATCTGAAAATAGTTGGGTACTCGGTCCCCATTCTCAATCTCTTTTATCAAACTCTTGAGTTCGAGTAACACAGGTCATTCAATCAGTTCCAGCATTCCAGGAATGGCTGCAACCTCTTGTTTAATTGACTCTTTTTACCATCATCAGGTGATTGCTTCCACTTCACATAATCGATTATAAAAAAAGCAAAAACATCCCTATATATACACATTCAATCAAGTATGCGGAAATAATGTTTTCAACCATACTCTGATCTCATATAAATCAAGATTTCATTTTCATTAGATTAAGAATTTGGCCTGTAGTAGGAATATACTGAAGGATTTATGTCCTCGACTTAAATGCAATTACTAATATATAATGGATCGTATTATAGAGATAATAAGTTCGTTATATTGGGTCGTCTATACGTCTTGCTAGAGAAAGCTATAGAACTTCGGATTAGTAAATAAATAAACCCGAAGCCCAATGTAACGGATCCTACAAGGTCACACATTAAACTTGGATCAACAAAAGAAACCTAGAGCCCAAGAGGGCCCTAGGGTGGCCGGCCAAGAGAGGAGAAAAGGAGAGAATCTGACCTAAATACTTTTATATATTTGGGTTAGGCAGAAAAGAAAACAATCAGTTTATTCTCTTATTATTTTCTCTCTCCTATTCTCTCTCTTCAAAAGTCACGTTATACTCCAAGAAAACAAAGAAGAAGTTTCTTCCTTTCCAACTAGCATTGGTGGAGTGTTGATCCGGGTTGGTGGACTAAGTAGAGGAATCACATCTGAGATTCTCAATCCGAGTCATTCAAGCTTTGTGGAAATCACGCTACAAAGGTTATTTCTAAACTTGTATGTGATCCTTAATTATATGCATGTGATCCTGATTTAAGTGCTTATGAATTTGATTCATGAAATTCCGCTTTATAGTACTTATAATTCCTACAGTGGTATCAGTTTTAGCCTCTTGCATATAGATTTTTGGTCATAAAGTTTAGTTTATGTATGATTAATTTTAATTTGATTAAGGGGAGGAATTAAATTATGGATTGAATAATTAATTGAAATTTGTTAAAAAGAGTTTTAATTACTTTCTTTCTCAATATTTAATAGCCGAATTTTTAACCTCCTAAACCCTAATTTTCGAAATTTAAAAAATTCTGATTTTAGATCTCTAAATTTCGAAAATAAATTCATATTATTAATTAAATTTTCATGCTTAAAATGTTTATGTATGAAATAAATTCATATAAAAGGTGTTTTGTATGAATTAGTGATTAATTATATGAATAATCTGAAAATTAATTAAAATAGAGATTTTAAATCTAATTTTCTGTATTAAGCATAAAGAGTTATGTTTAATTTAATCAAGATCACCTAATTAAATTTACAAAAGGTTGTATTTTTAATATCCTTCAAGAAAAGAAAAGAAAAGGATTTGAAAAAGAAAATTGAAGGAAGAAAGACAGGAGCAGTGGCTGCTCCGGTGTCTGTGGTCTGCCGGCGAGGTCTCGGGGAAGTGCGACGCGAGGCTGGCCACCAGCAGTCGCGTCGGATAGAGGTCGTGGCGGCAGCACGACGCACGTTTGACGTGCGAAGCAGTGCTGCTCGCTGCAGTTGCTGGATGCCGGCGTCTGGGTCGGTTCGCGAAAGAACGGCGAGTCGCCGGTGAGGTGTAAGGTCGCCAGTGAGGCTGCCTGAAGGTTGCCGGTAGTCGCTGGGTTTTGCGTTGTTGGCTAATAACGTGAACTAAGTTCACGGTTCTTCAACTTTTAAAATAAAATAAAAAAAAAAAAAAAAAAATTTGATAAAAGAACGTGACTTTAGGACTGGGCAGCAGCCAAATTTTTTTTATTTTATCTTTTGGGAGTTTTATTTTTGAAAACAGATTTTGAGAAAGATAAGTAAATTTCAATTATGTTAATTATTGACTTGGTCATAAATTTCAATCCATAATCTGATTTTTTAATCTAATTAAAATTAATTAGGCTAGTTTTAAGGGATAGAATCTTTAGGTGATTAGATATTACTTAAAATTTTATCTTCTTGCTTTAATTAAGAATATTTGATATTTTAATTGATTGGCAAGTATAATATGTGATATTATTATGTGGCTTTTATATATGATATATTTGCTATGTATGACTAGTATGGCCCAAATTAAGATAGAAAATACGATCTGCGTATCGTGATGTATTCTTGTAATTTTAAATACGATCTGCGTATCGTTAAGTATTTTTGTAATTTATTTAATTTAGTTATTATTAAATTATTTTGATACTTATGTAATCCAAAGAAGAGTCCATCAAGAGAAGGCCCATGGAAAAGGTGGATGGAGATCCATGAAGAGTCCAAGAAGGAGCCATTGATGCT
Source organism: Beta vulgaris subsp. vulgaris (assembly GCF_026745355.1). Lineage (NCBI taxonomy): Eukaryota > Viridiplantae > Streptophyta > Magnoliopsida > Caryophyllales > Amaranthaceae > Beta > Beta vulgaris. The sequence goes on from NC_079208.1 coordinate 43,671,509, forward strand.
TAGTTCTTAGGATTAGGGGCCATACTAGATCATTTTATTTTCGCATTTTATTATTTTTAAAATGCTTATAAGTTTATTGTATGTTGGTTTTGATGGCGCTAGAGTTCACTAATTCATAACAACATAATAAACTTAGGCCCCGTAAATATTAAGGTTTGCTTTTCCAAACATAAAGTACTTATAAAACCCTTAATTAATAGTAATAGGTCATGCCTCCGCAGGGTTTATCATTAATTTTGGGATATAAGGTAAAATTGCGAATTTTACAACTTAGTTTGGTTGTCCTTAACAAAATTATCAAAAGCGTTTTGAATTTTGAAGCAAGAGATAGTTAAACATGCGATGTTTATCCATCTAAACAAGAGTTATAAAGTGTTATAATTAGTAAAAGAGTTTACTTACCTTGATAATGTAACGTTATGATAAGGCCTCCGTCTGCTTAGTGTTACATGTTGATAGGATCTTGTAAAACACTTATTCATAGGGGACTTTAATTTTGAATAGGTGGTCAACCTAGAAACCTTTACATGTTTTAGGTTGCTTTATAAACATAAAATTGAACTTTGCCTTATTTTTCTTGTCTTAGATATCATGTCTAATAACAACAACAACAACTCCGGTTTCAACATTCGTCCTTTTCTGGAAAAGGACAGACTGAATGGTGAAAATTTCCTTAATTGGGAAAGGACCTTAAGACTCGTTCTGAGGTTTGAGGGTCGAGAGGACGTCTTAGATACCCCGCTTCCTGTAATAACTGATGAATCAACTGACGCTGAAAAACGTCGTGCAAAACAGGCTAGTGATAAGTCTATACCAATCACTTGTTTGATGGTAGCAGCCATGGAGCCGAACCTCCAAAAGAGGTTCGAAACCAAGGATGCCTACACGATCATGCAAGAGCTGCGGGCCATGTTTAAAACTCAGGCCCGAGTTGAGCGGTATGAGACTAACAGGGAGATCCTTGAATGTCACTTGAAGCCGGGTCAAGCTGTTGGCCCCCATGTGTTCGAAATGATGGGTCTTTTGAAAACATGGAAAGACTTGGGTTCCCTTATAGGCTCGAGTTGGCTACTGACATCATTCTCCACTCACTACCTGAAAGTTTTAATCAGTTCAGAATGACCTACAATATGAATGAGTCTGAAAAGACTTTGCAAGAGCTGCATGGATTGTTGGTCAATGCTGAAAGGAACATCCCTAAGGTTGAACCAAAGAAAGAGGTTCTGTTGGTTCAAAAGGGAAAGGGTTTCAAAAAGAAATGGGCAGGAAAGAAGGACAAAGGCAAGCAAGTTGCCACTGTCGCTGAAAAACCTAAGCCAACCGCCAAGCCCAAGGTTGCTGCGGAAAGCAAGTGCTTCCACTGTCACAAGATTGGACACTGGAAGAGGAACTGCCCGATATACTTGGAGGAAATAAAGAAGTCTGGGGCTTCTACTTCAGGTATATATGTTATAGAAATCAATTTGACTTCTACTTCTTTATGGGTATTTGATACCGGTTGTGGTTCTCACATAGTTAATGATGTGCAGGGACTAAAAAGAAGTAGGAAGTTGGCAAAAGGCGAGGTAGAGCTACGCGTTGGAAATGGAGCACGAGTTGCTGCACTTGCCGTCGGGAGCTATAGTCTACACTTGCCATCTGGGCTTATTTTAGAATTAAATAATTGTTATTTCGTTCCTACAATAACTAAGAACATAATTTCGGTTTCAGTTTTGGATTCTGAAGGTTTTTGCTTTGAAATAAAGAACAAATGTTGTTCCATTTCTTACAATAATAGTTCTATGCCAGAGCTAATTTGATAAATGGTTTATATGTGCTTGATAAATCATTACAAGTCTATAACATAGATAGCAAGAAAAAGAAATCAAATGATTCTAACCTAACCTATATTTGGCATTGCCGAATGGGTCATATAAACCAAAAGCGCATTCACAAGTTACAAAAGGACGGTATAATTCCATCATTTGATTTCGAATCATTTGATGTATGTGAATCATGCTTAATAGGGAAAATGACAAAATCACCATTTACTGGAAAAGGTGAAAGGGCCAGCGATCTTTTAGGACTCATACATACAGATGTATGTGGTCCTATGAGCACAAAGGCAAGGGGAGGGTTTAATTACTTCATCACCTTCACTGATGATTTGAGTAGATATGGCTATATTTACTTGATGAAACATAAGTCGGAATCTTTTGATAGATTCAAAGAGTTCCAAAATGAAGTACAAAATCAACTTGGTAAGACAATAAAAGCACTACGATCCGATCGTGGTGGTGAATATTTGAGCCAAGAGTTTGATGATCATCTAAAGGATTGTGGAATTCTTTCACAATTAACTCCACCAGGAACACCACAGTTAAATGGTGTATCTGAAAGGAGGAATCGAACATTACTAGATATGGTTCGATCTATGATGAGTCTTGCTGATCTACCGATTTCTTTTTGGGGATACGCTCTCGAAACTGCTGCACACACACTAAATAGGAGCCCGTCAAAGGCTGTAGAAAAGACTCCATATGAGTTATGGAATGGAAAACCTCCAAACTTGTCTTTTCTAAAAATCTGGGGATGCGAGGTCTATGTAAAGCGGTTACTATCAGACAAACTCGCACCCAAGTCAGATAAATGTCTCTTTGTGGGATATCCAAAAGAGACAAGGGGTTATTACTTCTATAACCGTCAAGAGAACAAAGTGTTTGTTGCTCGTGATGGTGTCTTTCTTGAAAAGGAATTTGTTTCTAGAAAGACAAGTGGGAGTAAAATAACACTCGAAGAAATTCGAGATGAGCAACAACTGGACGTGGCTCACACCATGTCAGAGACGGCCCAACAAGACGAAAGTCATGTTGAGGAGATAACGTATTCAACGCGTGAACCTCCTACCGTCCCATTCGAAGTTGAATCAAGCGAAAATCTTCAAACTGTTGAAGAGAACGTTTCTCTTGATGCTCAGACCCCGCGTAGGTCAGTAGACCAAGGATTCCAAACAAAAGGTTGGTTGATTTCCTAATGACTGAAAATTCTGAAATTCAGAACCTACTACCTACAAACAAGCTTTGACGAGCCCAGACTCTGAGAAATGGCTTGAGGCCATGAAATCCGAGTTAGACTCCATGTCTGAGAATAAAGTTTGGACACTGGTTGACTTGCCTGTGGGGTTAACCCTATTGGATGCAAGTGGGTGTTCAAATTGAAAACAGACAAAGATGGAAATGTCTATGTCTACAAAGCAAGACTGGTTGCAAAAGGATTCAGACAAGTTCATGGTATAGACTATGATGAGACCTTTTCTCCAGTAGCAATGCTTAAATCAATTCGGATACTTTTAGCGATTGCTGCATTTTTCGATTACGAAATTTGGCAGATGGATGTCAAAACCGCATTCTTGAATGGGTTCTTGAATGAGGATGTGTACATGACACAACCTGAAGGTTTTGAAGATCCAGAAAATCCTAAAAGGGTTTGCAAGCTTCAGAGATCCATTTATGGATTGAAGCAGCATCTCGGAGCTGGAATCTTCGGTTTGATGAGGCAATCAAACAATTTGGTTTCATCAAAAGCGAAGAAGAGTCTTGTGTTTACAAGAAGTTTAGTGGGAGCAGCTTAGTCTTCTTGGTTCTGTATGTAGATGACATACTAATCATGGGAAACGACATACCAATGCTTGAGTCAGTCAAGGAATGGTTAAAGAGTTGTTTCTCTATGAAGGACCTTGGAGAAGCTGAGTACATACTGGGAATTAAATCCATAGAGATAGGTCTCGAAGGATGATTGGGCTAAGTCAAGAAACTTATATTGATAAGGTTCTTACAAGGTTCAACATGGAAAACTCGAAGAGAGGTTTCGTTCCCATGTCACATGGCATATCGCTTAGCAAGAGTCAGTGCCCGACTGAGCCTGATGAGTTAAAGCGAATGAGTAGCATTCCTTATGCTTCGGCTATAGGGTCTATTATGTATGCCATGATAAGTACTCGACCTGATGTTGCATATGCCTTGAGCATGTGTAGCAGGTTCCAAGCAAATCCAGGAGAAGCACACTGGACTGCAGCTAAGAGCATCCTTAAGTACTTAAGGAGGACTAAAAGCTATGTTCTTAGTATATGGGGGACAAAGTGAGTTGGTTGTTGAAGGTTATATTGATGCAAACTTCCAAATCGACAAAGATGATTACCGCTCTCAGTCAGGGTATTTCTGTTGTCTAAATGGAGTAGTAGTGAGCTGGAAGAGCTCAAAGCAAAGTTCATACGGATGAGAACGTGGCTGATCCGCTAACTAAACCTACCACCCAACAGCATGAGTGTCACGCTAGGGCTATAGGCTTGAAGCAAATGTTAGAGTGGCTTTAGATTGTACTAGGTTTAGAGAAACTTATTACAATGTAAAGACATGGTTTTGCTATTTATGTTTATGATAATAAATTTTGTCTTATTTAATTTTGGTTTGGTATTAAATAAAATGTCCAAAATATATCTTGAATTCTATGGTTTTGTCAAATATGTGATTTGATGAATGAAACACCATAAGTGAACAGAATTCATAGAATATTAAAGTTCCTAATCTAAGTCATTAAACTGGACATAAATGACTTATTAAAGGGATTAGCATATAAGATTGATTGATAGCGCCGTTTCATGGGCTATGGAAACATAGAGATGTTTAATCAATCATATGGACATGTATAGTTGATACATAGTCGAACTTGACCTACTTAGAAGTTTTTAACACTTCGAAATTATATTAGTAGATTCCTGAGACATGAGTAGAACATTACTTAGCCCAATGATTAGTATAGCTTTGATACTGTCAAACGTCATGCCGTAAAAGGGGACTATAAAGGCAGCATTCAGGTTGTGCTAAAAGTTGAGTGGGAGTATTGGTTACTACAAGATTGGAAAAGTCCTCCTATATGAGATAGGATAGGTGTCTTGGCCCCTTGAAGAGTAAAAAATTGAAAATGCATGGCCGTGCTCAAATGGATCATTCGATGATCATTTGTTGGACAATTTGAACTCGGATTTCAAGGAATAATTTGAAAGCTAGTATGGATGATATAGAAATATGATCATACTATCAAATTAAGACATTAAGAGACTTGAGGAATAAAAACATTGCACACTCGTCTCGGACAAGTGGGAGATTGAAGGATTTATGTCCTCGACTTAAATGCAATTACTAATATATAATGGATCGTATTATAGAGATAATAAGTTCGTTATATTGGGTCGTCTATACGTCTTGCTAGAGAAAGCTATAGAACTTCGGATTAGTAAATAAATAAACCCGAAGCCCAATGTAACGGATCCTACAAGGTCACACATTAAACTTGGATCAACAAAAGAAACCTAGAGCCCAAGAGGGCCCTAGGGTGGCCGGCCAAGAGAGGAAAAGGAGAGAATCTGACCTAAATACTTTTAATATTTGGGTTAGGCAGAAAAGAAAACATCAGTTTATTCTCTTATTATTTTCTCTCTCCTATTCTCTCTCTTCAAAAGTCACGTTATACTCCAAGAAACAAAGAAGAAGTTTCTTCCTTTCCAACTAGCATTGGTGGAGTGTTGATCGGGTTGGTGGACTAAGTAGAGGAATCACATCTGAGATTCTCAATCCGAGTCATTCAAGCTTTGTGGAAATCACGCTACAAAGGTTATTTCTAAACTTGTATGTGATCCTTAATTATATATGCATGTGATCCTGATTTAAGTGCTTATGAATTTGATTCATGAAATTCCGCTTTATAGTACTTACAAATTCCTACATATACTGCATAGAAGCTCTGTATGGCAGTAAGTAATAAGAGTATGAAAGCAGCTATCAGTGAGATGATAGCCCAAGGATTATTAAAATACTTGCGAAGCAGGCTTGCACGCCATCTATTTCTTCTCTGGTTGTAGTATGCATTCACTTGCTCAGATAGTTTTGAATAGTAACCAGTTTGTGCATCCACTAGTATCTCTTTAGAAATGCTCTTGAACATGTCAACAACTTCACCATCATGTCCAAGGAGATGCTGAATGATTCCATATCGATGAAGGTGGCCCACATCTTCTGGGGATTTTATTAAACATTCCATGAAGACCACATATGATGCAATTATAGCATCATTTATCTTCAAATGGCAGTTCTCAAAGGCAGATACGTTCAGGAGGATGGTCATTGTACTATCTTGAATCCAAATTGTAGGGATTTCAAGAACTCCATTCTTGAACCTGATGTCCCAGAAACAGTTGGTGTCTCGCTTTGTGAATTTTACTCCTCCCTCTCTGAGCTGGGTGACCCTATGTATGATTTGTCCATGCCCTGGAATTCTGTTTGGAGCTCTATTGGCATATAAACGTCGCTTCAGATACCCAGGGAAAAGCTTATCACGTAACCATTGCTTCAAAAACCCGGGGACAAGCTTATTACATACCCTCCTTGGAAACCCATGTCTGTGATTGCTATCCTGTTGGGGCCCTGCATGGAGTAGACTTTGCCTGAAAACATCAAGGAGATGAAGGCACTCTTTTTGCTGGAGTGAAAATTTCAATTCATTGAACTCTCCTATGGACATTGGTTTACCTGTTTGAAACTTGCATTAAGGTGGATATGAAGAAAAAGATGTCAAGGACTGTAGGCTAAGATGCATAATCAGTTAATCACTAAGATCATAATGATATCTGGAGATTTTATGCTAGGAAATTCCCGAAGATTCTATAAAAATAGTTTCTATAAAATACGTCAAAGATATTTTGTGAATGTGAAGGGTATCAGGTCTTGATAATACACGTTTAAATTATAATACACTACTTTTTCAATGTTCTGATCAATGCGGAATTCCAGGATTACCTGTCAGCCATTCAGGATTGAAGAAGTTCACAGCTAAAGCCATAGCCTGCCCATTTTGGTGCTCATCAGGGGTACCAGTCATGCACATTAATCTAAGGAGTCTGTCAATTATGAAAAGCGGAATTTGATTTTCCAGCATCACCATGTCTAACAGAATGTCATCAATGATTTTCTGGTTAGAGAAAATGGGGTTACCCGTTACCCCTGCCCTTGGATAACTTCTGAAAAGCTCAAGAATGAAGCAACCATCAAGGACCATCATCTCAACAAATTTATTGCTGCTGAGATGCACAAGTTCTTGCTTATAACAAGCGCGCGCTTCTTCTTCAGCCTCTTTGATGGCATCAAGATAAAGGTTGAGGTCCTGACCTGTATGTTCTAGGATCTGGTTCAGGGCAACCCACTTATGTCAGTCGGTCTACATCCCGAACTTGTTCACTACCGAGATGGTACGGCCCTATAGATACAGTCTGGGGCACATAGGCTTTGCTGTCCTCTTGGACATCTCTTAGGCGTCGAGGCACTCGATATATGCACCACTTCTCCCATGGTCTTGTTGCAGCATATTGTTTGGCTTCCTTGAGTTTTTCTCTTAAGGTTATCACCCACTCTGATGGTTCTTGAGGTAATTGATCTGAGTGTTTAGTTGCTCTGGTAGTTATGTCAGTTACAACATCCATTTTTCTTTTTTCTTTTTAGGCGGTCACTATTGGTCATCCGTTAGTGAGAAATCAGAAAGCATATGCAGAAATTGTACAAAGCTAATACTGGGTGATATTTTCATATGGCTTCTCAGAATCAGATTTGATCAAGATTTTCTAATTCTTGGAAATGGCTATTGGAAGTTATGAAAGTACATTAGTAGTCTGACTTTTCTTTGATTGATTCTATATGAAAACGTGTAAGCTCAATGATGTCCCTGATTCAACCAATCCTCAAGCTACCAGTTCAAAACTTCAACATGTTTCTTTGATAAAAGAATTCTAACTATTGACTGTGGAGATATAAATCTCTGAATATTATACAAGATATTTGAATGGGAATTGATAGAGAATATACATATTCTCACAAATGTTAATATTTAAATATAATACCTAGAAATCTCAGAAGATCTTTTTTCTTCAAAGTTGACTTGGTCTGTTGATCATATTGTTAGACCGAGCTCCTTCTTCCCTACAAAATGATGCAGTAACAGTTCAGATTAGTTCAACCTGGGAGTCTGGCTGATTCTGAAAGCCCTGTCCTGGAGGGAAAACAATATCCCAGTGGTCAGTCTCTGCTCAAGGAAGTTAAAGGAAAACCTCAAGCAGGCCCGTCTCGAACTATATAGAGACCCTGTGCGATTTCGTATTTGAAGAATTCAGTAACGTAATAGCTCATCCATACTCCAAATAAGTAGATAAAATTTTTCTTTTTACTACTTGAACTTTCTCTATTTTGGGGCCCTCACAATTAAGGGGCCCTGTTTCATGGAACATGTTGAACATGCTAAAAGCCGCCCCTGACCTCAAGTTGCATCAGTCGTCCAAAAAAGACCAAAGGTAAGTCCTTCCACCTTATTTTTTTTAACTTCTTCGTGTATTTTTTTTAACTTTTCATATATATTTTTTTTAACTTTTCTTATCTTCCATGAACTGGACTTTCTGAAAATTTTCTCATTTTTTCTGAACTCTTCTTATTTTTTCACAACTTTTTTGACTTTTTCTTATTTTTTTAAACTTTTCTTATTCTTTCTAAACTTATCTTAACTTTTTCCAACTTTTCTAAACTTTTTTGTTTCTCAACTTTTTTTATTCTAAAATGAGCAAAAATAAAATGAAAAGAACAAATCCTATTGTCAACCAATTTAATTAATGTCCACAAAATAAAGTTATATTATACATGCATAAAAGCTAAATTGATGTTAGACTAGCTTGTGCTATATTTTGCCACAAAATTAGGAAGACAATCTTGAAAATGTATCTTTTGGACACAACAATTTGGCCATACAGAGTTGATACGACCCAACACAGATCCAGATACGGAATATGGGTTGGATATGTCAATTGGCACGTATACGGCTAGATTTAGGAAGAGAGAAATTTAAAAAGTAGTTAGAATAGTTTCTCTAACGATTAATAGTGTCGGGATTCCACGTGAAAAAAAATTTAAAAAATACAGAGAGAGTAAAATACTTTATTTTTAGGTAAGAATACTAGTTCATAAAACTAGGTCTAGCAATCATTTTCACTAGTCTTTAGGTCCTAGGAAATAGATCTAAAAAAAAAAATAGTGACTACAACTTTACTGCTTTACAAATTCTCTCAAAATAGGGGAGAAAAGAAGGGAAATAATATGTGAAAATATGCCTTGAATATATTATAGTCGGGCTATCTACAAAATGACGACTCGCGGAATTCGGCACAACTCGCAGTTGAAATCGCCGAGAGCTGACCGCAACTCGCGGCCAGTGCCCCCACTCGTGATTTGAGCGGAATCGTTCGTCGCGTGTTTTGTTAAGTGTTATTAGCCGGGTTAAATTCCTATTTAACCTAATATCGTTTATTTGACGGAGATAGCATATATAACATCTGTAACTCTGTTTTTCCTTATATCATCAATAAAATATTCTCTTTCTATGTCTCTAGATGTAGCCAAATTGGTTAACCACGTAAATCTGTCTGTTTTATTGTTTTACATTCAATTATTTGTTTCCTCCTCACGTCTGTTATAATAAATTGGTATCAAGAGCTTTGTGTTCGATCTATGTGAGAAAGATGTTTGAGATGAATGTTAAAATTGATAAATTTACTGGGAGGAATAGTTTTAGTCTGTGGCAAATCAAGATGCGGGCTTTATTGAAGCAACAGGGGTTGTGGGCATCGTTGGCAAAGAAGTCAATGGATTCAATCACCGCTGAGATGAAAGTTCTGGAAGAAAAGGCGCATTCAACAATTATGTTGTGTCAATCTGACGACATAATTACTGAAGTTGCGGAGCAAGAAACTGCTACTGGTCTGTGGTTGAAGTTAAAGAGTTTATATATGAAAAAATCTCTAACCAACAAGTTGCTTTTGAAGCAACGTCTGTTTAGCCTGCGTATGCACGAAAGTACGCCTCTAAGAGATCACTTAGATAAATTGAATATTATCTTGCTAGATCTGCGAAATATAGATGCTAAAGTAGATGATGAGGATGCTGCTTTAATATTGTTAGTATCTTTGCCTGTATCATATGAGAATTTTGTGGATCTTTTATTGTTGGGAAAGATAGTCTGTTGTTAGAAGAAGTAAGACCTATTCTCCATACTAGAGAGGTCCGTCATCAGGCATCTGGTTCTAGTACAGAGAATCAGGCATCTGGATTAGTAGTTACTGATGGTAAGGGACAAAAGAAATTTGGTAAAAAGAAAACGAACTTTAAAATTTGAATTCTAAGGGTCCTAAAACTATTGATGTCTGTAATTACTTTAAGGGAAAGGGGCATTGGAAAAATAAATGTCCTAAGAAAAAGAAGCAGCAGGACAAGAATGAAGGTTCTGCTGCTCTGGCAAAAACTGAATGGAATTCTGAGGATAATTTGGCCTTAGTAGTTAATAACCAATCACATTGTAGGGAAGTGTGGGTTCTTGATTTTGGGGCATCTTATCATATTAGTCCATGCAGGGAGTGATTTTCAACTTATGAGCAGATAGATAGGGGCAATGTTTCTATGGCCAACAGTGCTGCCTGCAAAGTAGTTGGAATAGGCTCTATCAGGGTGAGGACTTATGATGGTACATTCTGTACCTTGAACGAAGTTAGGCATGTTCCACTAATGACAAATAATCTGATATCTTTGAGTCTTCTTGATAGCAAGGGTTTCAGTTTTCAAGGTGAAGGTGGAGTCATGAGTGTCTGTAAAGGCTCAAAGGTGGGTGTGAAAGGTATTAAAAATGGTGCCTTATATATTCTTCAAAGTTCTACTATGACACGTTCTGCTGATATTACATCATCTGAGATTCACAAGGAGGAGTTGATCAAGTTGTGGCATATGAGACTTGGGCACATGGGTGAAAGGGGGATGCGAATTCTGTCAAAAAGGGATCTTCTATGTGGGCACAAGGTGCGGGATCTAGAGTTTTCTTCATCGTAACAAGTTCCCAAAGGCGGTTCATACAACGAAAGGTATCCTTAATTATATCCATTCGGACTGTTGGGGACCTTCCCGAGTTGCATCTATTGGAGGTCATAAGTATTTTGTGTCGATGATCGATGACTATTCAAGAATGACTTGGGTAATTATGATGAAGCATAAAAGTGAGGCCTTTAAGAATTTCAAGCAGTGGAGGGTTTTAGTGGAAAATCAAGTGGAAAGGAAGATCAAAAGGTTGCGTACTGATAATGGTCTGGAATTCTGTTGGTATGAGTTCGATGAGTTCTGCAAGAATGAAGGGATTGATCGCCATCATATTGTTAAGAATACGCCACAACAAATGGAGTCGCAAAACGCATGAATCAGACACTATTGGAGATGGCAAGGTGCATGCTCTCAAATGCTGGGTTGGCTAGAAGATTTTGGACAGAAGTTGTGAGTACAGCTTGATATCTGATCAACCGTGAACCTCACACATGTATTGATTGTAAAACACCTTATGAGATGTGGTCTTGTAAGCCTGCAGATTATTCTCTGTTGAGAGCTTTTGGTTCTACTGTTTATTATCATGTAAATGAGGGTAAATTAGAGCCTAGAGCTAAGAAGGGTTTATTTGTGGGTTTTCGGAGTGGAGTTAAGGGCTACAGAATTTGGTCACCTGCTGAGAATCGTGTTATACTTAGTAGGAGTGTAATATTTGATGAAAAGTCTATGCTCAATTCTTTTGTGAAGTCTACTGTAGTGTCTGTTAGTAGTGATGTTTATAAACACTCATGATAAGAGTGAATCACAACACCAAGGTGGAGAAGATCAACATAGTGCTACCGAAGAGTTTTCTAATCAGCAGTCAACCACATCTGAAGTACATCAACCAAGCATAGCACTTGATAGAGCTAGAAGAGTTGGTGTGGGACCTCCAAAGAGGTATGGTTTTGAGGACATAGTTGCTTATGCATCACTACAGGTTCTTGAGGAGGTGGAGGTGGAACCTCATGAGCCATCCACCTATAAGAAGTTGTTTCTGGTAGTGAGTTCACTCAATGGCTCGCTGCAATGGGAGATGAGATGGAGTCTTTGGATAAGAATCATACTTGGGAGCTAGTCAAATGTCCTAAGGAGAGGAAGTTTGTCACATGCAAATGGGTTTTCAAGAAGAAGGAAAGGAGCTCACCTTCTGAGGGAGTAAAGTATAAAGCTCGGGTTGTTGCAAGAGGGTTCACACAAAGGGAAGGAGTTGATTATAACGAGATTTTCTCACCAGTAGTCAGACATACTTCCATCAGGGTGCTACTAGCAATAGTTGCACATCAGGATCTTGAACTTGAGCAACTAGATGTGAAAACAACTTTTTTCTACATGGAGAGTTGGAAGAGGAGATTGTGTATGACTCAACCAGATGGGTTCCAAGTTCCTGGAAAAGAAGATTATGTTTGCAGGTTGAAGAAGTCCTTGTATGGACTAAAGCAGTCTCCTAGGCAGTGGTATAAGCGATTTGACAGTTATATGATTGAGTTAGGCTACAATAGGAATTTGGATGATTGTTATTTGTACCACAGCAAGCTGAGTGCTGAGTTTGAGATGAAAGATTTGGGTGCTGCGAAAAAGATTTTGGGGATGGAGATCTATAGAGAAAGGGGTCAGAAGAAACTTTTCTTGTACAGAAAGGTTATATTCAGAAGATAGCTAAGCCTATAGATACTCCAAGTGCTTCCAATAATCATTTGTATGTTGCTTTTGCACCCAAGACTGCTGAGGAGAAGGAGTACATGAGTCGGGTTCCTTATGCTAGTGCAATAGGGAGCTTGATGTATGCTATGGTTTGTATTAGGCCGGATCTTGTACATGCAGTCAGTGTGGTTAATTAGTAGGTTCATGGGTGACCCCGATAAGGAGTACTGGCAAGCAGTCAAGGGGATTTTTCGTTACCTTAGAGGTACGTCTGACATTGGTCTTATTTATGGAAATGATACTCAGTGTTTAGTCATTGGTTACTCTGATTCTGATTATGCTGTAGATGTTCATAGTATGAGGTTAATGACTAGTTATGTATTTACTCTTAGTGGTTATGTCTTTAGTTGGAAGGCAACTTTGCAGCAGCTACTTTGTCTACTACTAAAGTAGAGTACATGGCGTTGATAGCAGCTGCTAAAGAGGGGATACGGCTGAAAGGACCAGTTAGTGATCTTGATTTACATCACAATCATGCTATTGTGTATTAAGTCAGTCTGAGTGCAATATGCTTAGCCAAGGATCAAGTTCATCATGAGAGGACTAAGCATATTGATGTGAGATATCATTTCATGACGAGTGAGACTAGAATTAAGGTGAAGAAGGTAGGAACTGCTGATAATTCTACGGATATGTTCACCAAGCTCGTTCCGCAAAGTAAGTTTCAACATTGTTTGGACTTAATCAATGTTCGTGATTGTTAGTTGCCCTCTTGGGGTAATTCTGGGGTCCTTAGAGGCTAATCAGGTCTGGTTGTAGGGAGATTATGAGTGTTGTGATCAATGCATCTGTTTTCTGGTTTATTGTGAGAGGATTCAAGTCAAGGTGGAGATTTGTGAAAATATGCCTTGAATATGTTATAGGCGGGCTATCTACAAAATAGCGACTCGTGGTTGAAATCGCCGAGAGCTGACCGCGACTCGGGACAGGCACCACGACTCGCGGCCAGTGCCGCGACTCGCGCTTTGTGCGGAACCTTTGCTATAGTCGGACTTGAATATGTGAAGGTGGAGATTTGTGAAAATATGCCTTGAATATGTTATAGTCGGGCTATCTACAAAATGGCGACTTGCGATTGAAATCGCCGAGAGCTGACCGTGACTCGCGCCTGGTACCGCGACTCGCGCTTTGCGCGGAATCGTTTGTCACGTGTTTTGTTAAGTGTTATTAGCAGGGGTAAATTCCTATCTAACCTAATATTGTTTATTTGACGAAGATAGCATATATAACATCTGTAACTCTATTTTTTCCTCATATCATCAACAAAATATTCTCTCTCTCTTTGCCCATGGACGTAGTCGAATTGGTGAACCACGTAAATATGTTTTCTGCTTTATTGTTTTACATTCAATTATTTGTTTCTTCCTCACGTCTGTTATAACACCATAAATGAACTAGAATCTTCTTTACTTAGCTCTCCGCCTCTCTCATTCCCACGTGACACTAACAACTTGTTTGGTAGAAATGGTTTGGAATGAAAAGAAATAATGAGATGGAAGAAAAGTTGTTGGTTTTCAATATTTGATTCAAAAAATAAATTTAAATGAAAGGAAATGGAAGGAATTGAAAGGAAAAACTCCTAAATAAATTTTCACTTTCCTTTCCTCCCAAAAGTGGCGGAATTTAGAAGAAAAGAGAAAACTTAAACCAAACATGAGAAATTAAGTTTTTTTTCTTTCTTTTCCCTTCTTTTCCCTTCTTTTCCCTTTCTTTCTTTTCCCTTCTTTTCCTTGTCTTTCTCTTCAATTCTCTTCCTTTACTATAAATGAACCAAACAAGTTGTAGGTCTTTTTACTTTTCTTATCTTGTTTTTTTCTTTTCTTTTTTTCTTTCAAGCACGGGCTTTACTGGAGAAAGAAAATGGAATGAATTCGTCAACCCCAAATGAAAATATCAAGTAGCCGTTGTCGGAGAAGGTGTCACCCTCACAAATGGTTCATCTCAACTCCAATTTTAGATCTACGGTCAGAAATTGTCGCGGGAGTTTGTTACACCAATTTGGTCGAAATGACTCGCGTACATCAGAGATTTAGTGCGTGTATGAATCACGTTTCGAAACGAGGGAATCAAAATATAGTTTGCGAAGGTAGAAGCGAGTTATGTATCATTGAGATGGATTACACCTAAGGCTGCTTAATGGTCGAGTCGAGTCCAAATTGTAGTCTGCTCGGCTTGTGTTCGTATAAGTTTATTCGAGTTTGAGCCGGGTTTGAAGCTTAACGAGCCGAACTTTGTTCTAGTCGAGCTTTGCCAAATGTTAAACGGGCCAAGCTCGAACTATTTACGAACAGGCTTGACTCTTTATCACCCCTTGTTTTTAACATGTTTAATTTGTTATTCCTTTTTAATATTTGATTTTATATGTTTTCTTTTAGATAAAGGAACTATTAACTTATTATTGTGTGATATCTAGGTTAATATATATATATATATATATATATATATATATATATAATATATATATATATATATATATATATATATATATATATATATATATATTATATATATATATATTATATATATATATATATATATTATATATAGGGGTGGGATCCGTTGAAAACAGCTCTTAATCTGAAAATTGAAAACAAAGGTGACTTTTAACCCCTTTAGGGTAACTTTTAACACTTTTAGTTCTATATATCTCAAGGATAACTTTATTTATTATAAGAGTAACTATTACCCCTTTTAGGGTAACTTTTACCATTTTTAAGGTAACTTTTAGCAATTTTAGGATAATTTTATATGTATTTCAAGGGTAACTTTTAGCACTTTTAGGGTAACTTTATATGCTATAAGAGTAACGTTTTCCACATCTAAGGTAAATATATATATTTCAATGGTTAATTTTCGTGAAACAACACTTCCCTTCCAACTATTGCTCGAAAGTTTTAGTGCCATATTGTTTTCCAATTACAAAAACTTGACACTTGATGTTGCATATGTTAGATATATTGTTTTCCAATTTCATTGTCCGAGTGCTTCTCGAACTCCATCTCCATGTTCTTACATCCATAAAAAAAGGAACACCAAAACACAAAATCATTCCATTTCCACCAAAATTGCAAACACATGAACAAACAAACCAACACATAATTGATTAATACTATTATCCTCTAATTAAACAAACACACACACACACAAAAATACTCTAAAATAAAAGTGCGCCTAAATAAAAGAACAGAACAGATAAAAATGGTGCCACACCTTTCTCTCTCCTCTCACCTTCTCTAACTATCACTACTTCCGACCGCTCACTATCGCCTTCTAAAAGCTGCTCGTCGTTCATCAATTTCAAGTCTCAATTTCACGCAATTTTACGACGACAGTGGAGATTAAAAGTTACTCATATTAAAATTGAAAGCTTACTTAATCTTCAATGGAGGTTGAAAATTTAAAACTTACCATCTTAGTCGTTGCATTGGAAAATTCAATCTAATCTCAAACATTAGATTTCGCACAGATTAGTACTACATCTCGACATTATAAGCTCCTCTCTTTCTCTCTCTAAAACATCGAAACTCCCTTCCAAACCCATGAATCTCGAGATACTTTCATTCGAAACTAATGAATTGAATTTTGATTTCCTAATTCTAAATTTTCGAGATACTTAATCTTCAATTAAACCTAAAATCTGGAAAAAAAAAACTTACTTAACCTTCAATGGAGGTCTTCCTTCAATGGAGATTGGAAAATGCTACAAAAAGAGCTTCACTTAGCACGATCTAGAAGAAATAGCAACAGGAGAGAGAAAGTATTTGGTAAAAATGGGTTTTGCTGTTTACAAGAGAGAGGGAGAGAAAAAAAGAAACGGAAGCTACTTGTGTCCACAAGATAATAATAGACGGTCCAGATCTGTTGTTTTCAGTTTTCAGTTTTATGGGTGTTTTCACAATATCCTATTCCTATATATATATATATATATATATATATATATATATATATATTATATTATATATATATATATATATATATATATATATATTATTTTTCTATATAAAAGTATAATTGAGCCGGTTCACGAGCTTTCGAGCCAAGCTTTGCCCAGCTCAGCTCGGCTCGTCAAAGTCTCGAGCCGAGTTCGAATCTGAGTCGAGCCACGAAGAGCCGAGCTTTGACCGAACCGAGCTCCAACTGTTCGCGAATAGGACAAACTCATTATCACCACCCCTAAGTACACCATTAAATTTTGTAATCATACCCTATCGGCTCGTTTGGTAGTCGTTAATAAATTGCGGTAATGGGAATGAATTTTAAGTGTAATTTTATTAGGAAAGCACCCTTAAAATCTCTATAGGGAGACATTTTTTCTCCATGGGCAAACAATCTCACCCCTAAACTTGTGTTTTTGTCTCCAAGGGGAAGCAATTTTCAATACCACTCATTACCACCTTACAAGGTGGTATTGGATGGGATGAAAATTCAAGAAGGAAAGTGGACACTTTAGGATAAATTAGCATTACCATGGGAATGCACAATGATATTTTTCACAAATTTACACGCGAATTCATTCCCATTACCACCATTTATGACCAACTACCAAACGGGCCGTATATGTTAAGTGGAAGCGAAATCTTCAATATTCTTTCTTGAGATGTTTGGGCTTTGATTACTCGGTGTGTACACTCGCGCCTGATTTTGGGAGTTTTCCTATTGTCATGCTCATCTTGCTGGCTATTTCTCTGTTTTTAACTCTTCCATTCTATCTCTTTTCTTTTTTATGAATAGAGTTGTGCAATGCATTTGTGACGGTGGCACTTTTTCTTTTTCTTTCATGGAATTTGTCATAAAGTACCTTATAAAAAATATTAAACAAAAATGTTGTAAGAAGCTATCTTTGAGCAATTTCGACCATTGACCATCTTTTCCCGTGTTAAGTTTTCTCTTTGGTCCTTTTCTGTTCTTTTTTAGTCCATTTTGACCCAAAATGTCTTCCTTTAAGAAAATAGTATTAAGTTGTGGTTGTTTGGCAGATTTTGGCGAAAATGGAGGGAAAAGAAACACAAAAAGAAGAGGTCAACGCCGAAAAAGGTGGTCAATGGCAGGATTTCAACAAAAAGGTAGTTTTTACGAAATTTTTTTGCTTTAAAAGGTAGTTTCTTGCAACATTTTTTTATAAGGTAATTTTT
The DNA here is from genome assembly GCF_026745355.1 of Beta vulgaris subsp. vulgaris. Classification (NCBI taxonomy): domain Eukaryota; kingdom Viridiplantae; phylum Streptophyta; class Magnoliopsida; order Caryophyllales; family Amaranthaceae; genus Beta; species Beta vulgaris. The sequence continues at coordinate 43,689,312 of NC_079208.1, forward strand.
TCAAAAAAATATATTTTAATAATGTATAATCTGATAAATTTTTCCTTTTTTCATTTGTAATCTTATTGGTTGACCCATGTATTTTTCTTCCTTTTTTCTTTTTTTTGAAGGGTTTCTTTCGTTAATTACTACTCCCTCCGTCCCAATTTAGTTGCTACATCTGCTTTTTCACAATTTACGATTGATGTGTTTTAAAATATACCGCAAGTGCACGGTGTCTGTTTAGCAGAAACTGGCAAATACGGGTCGATCCACAGGGAGAGGAGTTCTACAGATTTATATCAATTATCTAACTACTTCCAGAGAGGAAAATAATTGAGGAATTAATAACTAGGCTAGAATGAACTAGAACGCAGAAAAATGGGAATTTATCAAATAATTAAAAACCTAGGGCAATCGATCGGTCAACCATGCTTATACCAATTTAATCAATATAATATAGTTCAACAACACTTGGATTGAGGTTCGAATAAATGAAATATTTCGCTAATCCTTGGTCAGGCATTAACAACTCCTAGATTAACATATGCCAGTACGGTCGCTCAACATAATCAAATCTACCTATTGTAACAAGCCTCTAATGAATATGATCTTTCGATTCTAATTCTTATTAGCTAAACATAACTCATGATATTGCACAATTACATGAATTAAACAAGTATAACAAATCAATAGGAATTATTCTAATTCAATCCAATTATTGAAGAACATCAAACCACAATCAAAAAGGTATAACATGGCTTCCCTCTCTAAACCCTAGAAATAGACTACTCACTCATGATGATATTAAACGCAATAAACATAATCAAAGTAAAAGAATTCATAAAATTAAACTAAGTAGAGAAGAATACCAAATGATTGAAGAATGATGGAAAAGGAAATCGACGATCTTATAATCTTCCAATGTAAAAGTTCAACAAAAGTAGAGAGAATAAACTAAGTGTTTGGCCCTAAAAAACGTAGAAAATAAGATAGGTTTTACGAAAATACTAAAAACCTATTTATACTAAATACAAAACCGGCTAAAAAACCCGAAAATCCGCGTCCTGAGAGTCCGCCCGGTCGACCGGGCGAAATCCGCCTGGTCGGGCGACGGTGATCGCAAACTTACGACGAAGGAAAAATTCCGCCCGGTCGGGCGCGTAAGCGTTTTTCTTCGTCTGATCGCCCGGTTGACCGGGCGAAATAAAAGATGAAAAATCCCAAGTATTGAGTTCGCCCCGGCTCGGGCGCCGTGAGTGGTTTCTTCTTCGAACGCTGCTGGTGGCTAAGTATGAAACTTCGCCCGGTCGGGCCACCGCCCGGTCGACCGGCGAAGGTGTTTCCTCGTCTTTTTCTTCGTGGAATCCAACCAAAACGCTCATTCGGTCTTCCGGATACGCCTTGGACCTTGTGTGACTGCTAGACTTCCGTGTTGCGACTCCGATAAAGGTGCAAAGTACCAAATCCGCATCAAAACCTGCAAAACACGACAAGAACTCCAAACACATCAAATCACAAGAAAAGAGCTCGAAAGAGCCCAAATCGACTATCAAAACTAAGGGGATTAGAGTAAATAATCGATGAATAATGAACACATCAAAATCCCCCAAGCTAACCTTTTGCTTGTCCCTAAGCAAAACCATGACATGAACAAGAATATGATTGCCTCACCCCTTCAAATATGAAAACAGAGATCAAAATTTTTTTATAAGGCTCACAAATCATTCAAGCAGGCACAATTCAAGTTCAACTGTTCAGATCACTCTAGTTACCAATCACCCAAATAACCAATCCAATGCAGCTGCCTTATATGACGTACAAATCTTGAAAAGGTACTCACTGGGGTGTCACTCCTCTCGACATTTTGTGGCAGGCAAAAGATGTGCCCGATCGCTCACCATCCCAACCATAATGACCCTTCCCACTCACACTCTCATGTGTTTAGAAAGGTGATAATGTCACTCAACCTAATCATGTCGACTCAAGTAGCGAACGTACTCTTTAACTTTGACAAACTGACCACATCAATCCGATAGACAATATAAGCGCAAGCTCAAGAGGACTTTTTCGGGGTTGTAATGGGGCTTAGGTATGGGTATGGATTATGTATGGGAAATGTGGTGGAGAAAACCAAGAATAGGGGAGCACAAGTTATTAGAAGTATCCACCTGGATATAGCCAATAATATTTCCCAATTCTATAAATCACCAAATTTGCAATGAACTCATTCTAGAAACAGCGTGATTGAATTTTTTTCTTTGCAAGCACTTGGAAAAGAAAGAATTTTGATTTTTGATTTTTTTTGTTCGTTTCTTCTTTTTCTTTCTCTTTGCATTTTTTTCAATCCCATAATCACATGTATTTCATTTTGCTCATTCTTTTCTTTTTCTCAATTTTTGTACCTTAAGACAATCGTTTCCATCCAAAGTAACTCATAAAAACTATCTCAGATGCTAACTCAACCATATGCTCCCCCAAGCTAGGCTTGGGATTAGTATCAAAACAGAGGTATGGGCATGTAATGAGGTTAAGTAACATGAAATAGTCATTAGGCTCAGCAGGGCTAAGGAGGATAAAAGTATATCATGAAAATCACTTTAAGGCTCAAAAAGCAGACAAAAGAACGCCTCTATCACAGCAATTGCCACAAGTCATCAGATCTCAATGCGTACGATGTCAAAGTCAAGATCAGTCAGCTAATGAGGAACTAACACACAAGAAAAACAGAATGGATATAGAAATGAATCCATTGGCAAAAATGAATCCTCACAGTCTAACCAGATCAAGTATGCAGTCAAGATAAGCGCTTTATTATCAAAACTCATTGAGGGTCATGGCCTTTAGAGTTCACATTCCAGCATCACAATCACAAGTACCCAACTATCCAGATAAAGAGCCCAAATACATTTTCAAAGAATATCATGGGGCACAGGGAAGCATCATACAATCCAGTCAATTCGTATTTTTGGTTTTTTTTCAGCAATATATTTTTTTTTTTTTTTTAAAGCAATGAAACTAAACTATAACAAACACACTAACTAAACTGACTACACTAAAAAGCAATAAAAAGGAGGGTGTACTTACAGCAAATCTCCCCCCAAGCTGAACTCGGCAATGACCTCATTGCAGCAAGAGGGAAGAAGAGAGGACTCATGTCTCATCGTCAGACATATCAGCAGTAAAACCGCCTCCAGAAGTACCTGCAGCACCAAAAACAGCATTGCCAAAGGCATCCTCCCCCATATGGTCAGTGGGGTCAGGTACGTGTGGCGTATACCAAGACGGATGGGTATGGTCATGGGCGATAAGCCCCTGGTGGTAATAGTCATGGTAGATGGGGTAGAGGGCATGGTGCATGTCGGACTCCACGGTGGTCAACCGTGTGTCCAAGGAGGTCAGGTGGGTCTGAATGGTGGCCTGACCCAACTCAAGACGGCCCATCTGTGAGGTAAGGGACTGCTGTCCCTGCTCGATGCGAGTAAGGGCGGCCATCATAGGGTCTTCAGGAGCGGAGGAAGAGGCTTCCCCCGCCGACTGCCTATGGTAGGTCCTCAAGGGTCGTCGAGCAATGGGCTCCTGACCCCGCAAAGGAAGTAGGTAGGAACCTACTCCAGGCTCAAGGCGGGTCTGGGCGCGGTCAGGAAGAAGGATGGACTCCTTCTTGGCAATGTACCACCTAAACTTGTTGGCCGACTGGGCAGTGATCCACTTGGCATTGATCATGTAATCGATGCCAATCTCTGCAGGGCCAACTACTGCATTGTTAACGTCAGGCACAAAACCAAAGTGAACAGCAATAGCAGTTATAAGTCCACCTACAACAATAGGTTGTCCTCTGACACTACCATCCTCAAATTGGGCAGGCAAGCTAGTGGCGGTCGTTTGAGCTGGGAGACAAACAAATATGGCAGGCACAAAGCATAGTCAAGCTCGGGAAACAAATAGCTCCCCATCAGAAAAATCTCCTGTTTTTGACAGGAGTGGGGCTCAGCTCGCCCAAAAAGTGTGCATCCCAGAAATCGCTGCAAGTAGCGAAGACTGGGAAGGTGCAAATGATCGGCAGACATATGTTGGGTGTTGACCTCATCTTCACCCGTAAAGGCCGTCCAAAGTGTGTTTATGCGAAGTTCTGGAGGGTGACGATGTTCCCCAGTTAGGGGTAGGCCAAAGATAGCAGCTAGTTGGCTCAATGTTAATTCCCTATCCTCATTCATGAGGCGAAAATGAAGCACCTGATTTTTATTCCCTACTTCTAGGGAACTCAGAAATTCGAGGGTTAGGTGCCTATAGGTCCAGAAAAACATGCCAAACATAGTACCCAAACCCAATTTCTCAAATAAAGTCTTTGTATCATTAAATATTCCCAATGTATGTAGAGATTGCGAATCAACAAATCTAGTAGGAACAATATTTCTATGTTTCAATTTCTGAAATTTTTCTTTTTGTTCTAGAGATTTGAAGATTACCTCGGGGAAGTTGGAATCCGGTGGGATGCGAGTGCTTGATTCCCCTCGTGAATTTTGCCGCCTCTTTCTTGGCCTT